>NW_011888840.1:3814468-3828350 GCF_000151845.1 Pteropus vampyrus | reverse complement strand
GCTCAGAGAGGGAGAGTGAATTATCCCTGGTTCGACATCCAGTAAGTGAGGGAGCCAGCAGGCCCAGAATCTAGATCTGCTGGGGAAGACAGATCTGGTGCAGACGCACAAAAGAGCAGTCGTATATATTCACTGGGGACAAAGTAACCTGTCCCAAACTGTAATCATCGTCTGCTGCAGCGCTGTTTTCATAGAGTACTGCTACTCAGATGACTTCATATTTAATTTTATCCTCTTGGTTCTATTCTGAAAAACCTATTTTCACATTGGGCCTAAAGAATCAGCCTCTCCTGGGTCAAGTCACGTTCGGGTCCACTCCCTTCCACCACAATGACCCACCACAGAGATCTCTCCTCCCGTATTCCTTAATTTGAAACCCAAACTCAAGAGTAGTGTAAGAAAGATGCTTTCCAGCCCTGGCTTTGACACTGACTTTGGCTTCTGGCAAGTCACTAATCATTTCTGGAACAGTTTTTAATGAAATGCTTATCAAGCAACTTTCATGGCAAATATTATGTATCTAGCACTGATACTTTATTATGGTATAATAATAATAACTAATTTTCTAAAAGAAACAGGTACTTTGGGAACTTCATGATCTCACCAGATCCTCTAAACAACCTTCCCCAAAGGACTGTACAGTCGTTCTTCCCATTTCACAAATGAAACCGAGGCTTAGCTCTCACGTTATTTTTCCTATTTTATAGTGAAGGATCCTGAGGGTTAAAGTAGCCTTACCCGGAATCTGCCTCCCGTAAGTAGCCAGGATGGAAACCCATGAATAAGGCACTAATAACTCCAAAGGCCACCGTGGTGGACACAGAGGTGTCCTCCAGATGCTCCTCAGAGGTGACATGGCTGGGAGCACTGCTGGCAGAAAATCCTCAGCTCTCAGCCACCTTTGGGTCCCCCTTTGGTTATCACTTTAGCTGAAGAGAGCTGCCTTGCCCAAGATCATGGCCATTCCTGGAGTGACCAGCACCCCGTGGCTGGTCAATGAGTGTAAAAAGCCTGGCCTTATTTCCCCAACCCAGGACGGCTCTGAAGGGTCACCTGCCTTCGGGCGTCCCTGCAACGTTGGCTGAAGCTTCTGTTGAGACTGCACCATCGCAACCTGACTTCCACTTCTGTGTGACCCTGTCCCCTCCCGCTTCGCCTTCGCCTTCCCTCCCACAGGTCTGGATTCGGAGAACCCTCCCTAACAGACTTCTGCACGCCAGCGTCGGCTTCCCAGGCAACCCAACCTGGGACGGTCGCGTTTTCACTTCGCCAGGCTGCTTCCTCAGTCGCTTCATCTGTAAAAGGGGAGTTAGGATTAGATGAACCCAACCTAGTCTCAGCTCCAAAACTGTAGGTGGCATAACTGAAAACACTTAGGAGTTAGAAGATCTGATTTCCATTTCTATTTGTCGGTAGGGATGCACACTTTCTAGTCTGTACACTGGCTTTACTTCTCATCACGCTATTGTCCCTTCTGCCCAGCACACCCCACCCTCTCTCCCCACACCTGGCTAACTCTTACTCACTCAGGACGCAGTTGACTTGTCATCTCATTGAGGAAGTCTTCCTTGATGCTGAAGGAAGGATTAGGTGTCTCTGTGTTGCTGTGATACCTATATCACTGCCATTGCAATTCTACACACCTTCAAAATTGCTTGTTTGTGTCTACCTCGTTCTGGCAACAAAACTTGGTGGTTTAACGCAACAGTCATTTATTTTGGTCATGAATCTGCAATTTGGGCAGGGCCCAGTGAGAACGGCTTGTCCCTGCTCCACACAGAGCCGTGTCAGCTGGGGCAGCTCTCCTGGAGCTGGAGCACGCTTCCGGCATGGTCCATTCCTAGAGGTGACAGTGGGTGCTGGCTGGCAGGCCCTGTCTGCCCGGGTCTTCCCATGGGGCAGCAGCTCAGGTATCTTCACAGCATGGCGGCTCGGTTCAAAAAGTGAGGGTCCCAAGAGACAGGAAGTGGAAACTGCTAGTTTTTTAAGGCCTCCACCCAGAAACCGGTAAAGTTTCTGAAGAGAAGCTGAATAAGAGTCTATAGTCGGGCAGTCCAGAGCCCAGATTCAAGGGAGGGAGCACAGCCCCACCTTTTGATGGGAGGAGTATCAAAGAATTTGGGGTCTAGGTTTTAAAACCACTACACTACTTAACTAGGAGCTCTTACGAACATGGCATAAGTCTGCTGAATAAATGGATCCACTTCGTACCAAACTGCCCACAAGGAACTTCACAATGTCAGTCAGTCACTTGCACCAAGGAGGGTCATTTCCAGACGACTCCACCATATCGACTGGCAAGAGGATTAAGGTTCAAAGGAAATTAGGCTTAACGTCTTACAGCATTTTAGAAATGGGACGAATTTATGAGATAATGAAATTATAGTCCATTTTACAAAACAAAACAAAAAAACTGAGGTGCATAGATAAAAGAATACAGCAGAATCCATGTGGGTCAGTTATATAAAAAATCAGCAATGATTCATAATTTGTTATATATGGGAAGTATATAGTATTTACCTGCTCTGTTTCCTTTTTTAGCAAGTCAGAGCTAATTAAACCTCAGAATCTGAATGGTGAGTCTTGTTAATTTTCTTTCTTTTACAGGGGGACACTATTTAATTTTTGCAAACTGGGTCCCATTAACAGATATCACTGTAATTTGATTACTCGATGATGCACTACATTTCTTGGTAAAATGTGCTGTGAAACATTGATGACTCAAATACTATGCACAGGCATGTCTCTAGCCATTAAATAGAATATGAAAGAACGCATAAGGTCTCAGTCATTAAACACCTTTAAACACGACTGAAGCAGAAATGTGAGCAAGAGATATGCGAGTTTGAATTATTAAAGGTAATTATTAAAGTCAAAGAAAATGAAATAATTTGACATCAACAAGGATTCAAATTATAAGCCAAACTCTAAAAGGTGAATTTTGACTAAATAAAAAAATAATAGCTTAGTTTACTAATTTGCAGAGAGATACCTAATTATAGCTTTAGAAATACATACTTAGACCTGAAAATATTTTATCTCTTCTAGGTTTTCTAAGAAGTTTCCAAAATACTAATCTTATATGAGAAGTTATGACTGTGACCAGCAACAACAACAAAAAAAACCAACAAAAAAATCAGTGAGACTTGATAATTAACTGAATACTCAGTGGCCTTTAACCAAGAAAGTAAAATCAGTTTTCCCCAGGGGAATAACCATTTTCTCAGAATTCTTCCTGTGTGGCAGAACATTTAGGAAATTACATTTCCTAAATGTAATTACCTTGTAAATCAAACTGCCTAAAAGACTTCATCTTAAACTTTTTTGGAGGAAAGGCATAATACTAATTTAACAATCCCATAATAAAGATAAGTCTCATGGAATGCTGGTTTTATAAGACAAACTAAGAGGTATATTTATAACACTATCTGCACTCACTACCCAATGTTTATGCGGCTACTACTTCTTACCCATGACATCTGAGAAACTATAAAATCCCCTGGAACTGATCAGAGATAAAGAGGAAAGTAAAAGAAAAAAAACTTCGTGCAATCCATCTGAGACATACTACAGGAATTCCCCAAACACCTCTCCACAAAACCCGCATCTTTTTTGTTTAGAGCGCAAGCGCGCGCGCACACACACACACACACACACACACACACACACACACACACACACACACAGCCTGCCCCCCTCAGGGTTAATTGTTATCAATCAGTGCTTCATTATGCATCTACTGTAAGCAAGGCTTTGGGCTAGACTCAAAAAAATTCGGAATCCGTGTACACCTGCTAATTCAAATTCTCTAGCAGATAACACAAGTTTAACATTCTTCAAGCCCAAGCAACACGGAGCTCACATAGCGTACATAAACTCCCTGTGCATTTCCCTATTTCCGATGTCACATGGCAGTACTCTGGAGTGAGGGGAGGAGGACAGTTATTTCTTTCGATCTGAGAAAGCAATATGGAAAACAGTAAGGAGAGCTGCGAGCTTACCATCTGCCAGGCACATAATGTTAAGTACTTTGTATGTACTATTTCATTTAATCCTTGTAATAATCTTAAGAAAAAGGTACCGTTTGTTAATCCTTGTTTTATAGGCCAGAAAAGCTAGGCTTAAGGAGGTAAAGAGATTTACCCAAGGGACACAGCTGGTGGGTGAGGACACCTTAAATGACTCTGCTTTGCTGCAGTGCTTGAGCCTTGAGCTCCTGAACTACCCACACAGCACGTGACTGACTAGCCATTTAATCTAATCTACACGCTGCTTAGCCAATGAAAGTTAAAGGTATGCTTTCTTTCTAAAATAATTTAGAAATGGACAAACACAAATAGATTTTCAACCATTGACTACAAGATTAAAATACTCCTTCGGTTATAAAACTCACCATTATTTTATGCACTACTAAGTAAAAAAGGTGCCAATTATAAGACTTCATCGATAGTAAACATATGCTAATTTTAGATACTAAAATGTAAGAAATAGTCTGTCCTAAAACGAATGAAATACAGTATGTTTATTTGACCTGCTTGCTCCTCTTTCCTGTATTTTCCATCTTTTGCCAGGTCTTACACATTTACTTCTCTTAACTCGCTTCCTCAAGGCTGGTTGTTTCCAGAATTAGTTCTGTCTGCTTTTTGCTGACGACCCCCCCGACTCTCCCCATTGATCTCATCTATTTGCAAGGCCGTGCCAGCGCCTGACGGCATCCCTAATGATGTTTTTAGCTGACTCTTTCCCTTGACTCCAGACCATATTTCCGATGGTTTATCTCCAAATTGATATTATATAAACTCTTAAACTCGGTATGTTGAAAAGCCAGTCTCACTGCTATAAGCCTAAGCCTGTTTCCTCATCTAGGGCTCGTGTCTTGTGGTGGCAGCACAGGACAGTATATATACTGTAGGAAAAAAGTCCAAAAGAGTTCAAATCTCAGCTCTGACACAGCCCCTGTCAGACCTTGGGCAACTGATTCAGCGTTGCTTAAAAAGTCTTCGTTTCTTTATCTAAAAAGTGGGATTGCTAATGATAACTTTCAGGTGGTAAAGTTAAGTCAGCTAATTTTTTTTTTCAGGGCAAGTAGAAAAGTGGGATATTTTGTGAGTCATTCGGCATCAAAGATGATCTTTTTGTTGCCCTTTCAAGAAAAGATGCCTCAGCTCGATGTAAAATTGGAATGACAATCCTTTCTCCTCTAATGTCTGAGGTGACGTGTCACTGCTCTTCGCACAGCGCTGAGGTGACTGGGTACAGATGTACTTCCCTTTTGAGGGTAACAGCTTCTCCTCACTCCATGCCACCCCACCCTCATATCTGGATGCTTACAGTTTAGTCATTTTTGAAATATAACAATTTTGATAGAATGTGTTTAAGAGTGACTTTTTCATAATTATTATTCTCCTTATTTAATGACAGCTTTATTCACACAACATAAAATTTCTTCATCATATTTTGCAGGCCGCTCTTGAGCCCTTTGATGTGAAGGCTCCTGACGTGACTCCCTTCAGCTAAGGTTGGTGATAAACGCGGGAAGTTTAATATGTAAGCTCAGGTTATCGTCCTGAAGCAGAAGCCTAGCCAGCACATCCTGAAGCTGACCGCTGCTGCCACAGTGCTAATCCTCCCATCTGTCCCACTGGCTCCATCTTGGAACATGTTTTACATTCTTTACACACTCCTGGCTTTTTCATCAGGCTCCTTGTTTCTCCATGGTTCTGCCATGTCCAAGCCTCAGCCCTCCTTTCCTTTCATTCTACAAACTCTTCCTGGGTGATCTCATCTACTTCCTGTATCCAACTGTCATCTCTGTCAGTGGTTCTCAAGCCCCTCCCTGAATATTGTTTACATAGAAGCATTCTCTCATCAGTAACAACTCTCATTCAACGCAGAGATTCACAGCAACAAGGACATCCTGAGATCTCAGGAGGGGTATTCATAGCTTGAAAAAGCACTTCTGACCAGGGACGTCTGGTCTGAGACACGCTTCTGCCTCATCTCTGACGGACGGCACCATCATCCACTGAGCTATCCATCCCAGAAGCCTGAAAGTCATCAGCACTAGACTTGAGAACAAAGATGGTGTCTCTCTAGTTCCCCGCCATATCTACTAGAGTGTCTAACATAGTAGCGCAATAAGTATTTGTCGAAGGACTGAATTCAATCAATCGCTAAAATTCTGTGGTTTCCGATACATATCCTTTCAACCTATCCTCGTCTTTTCATCCATGCTGTAAGGACTTTAGTTAAAATCACTATTATTTTCTACCAGGCTTCCTACCACAGTTTCCCAGCTTCCTGTCCTGCCTCCCTCAACCCACCCTCCATGCTACAGGCAGAGTTCTCTCTTCCCACTAGACAGTTTTTATCATCCCTCCACGTAAGGCCCTTTAAAATCAAATCTAATTTCTCAACACAACAAACAAGTCTATAACTCTCTCGACTTTGTACATAGCATTCCTTCTACTTGGGAGAACGGCTCAGGCATCATTCAAAGGAGAATTTCTTGATGTCCCAAAGCTGAATTAAACATTCACCTTCTGTGCTCTCCAAAGCATCCCGTACTTCTCCTAGTATTGCATCTATTCTGTATTGTAATGGTCCGTTTACTTGTCTGTTTCCTCAACTATGTTGTAAATTTTGATGGGTGGGCCACTGTCCTTTTCACTGTATCCCAGTGTCCTGCACAGTTCTGGCACAGAGTTGGCATTCAGTGAGTATCTGGTAAATAAATACATTTTCGAATATCACCAGTGACCATGAAAGTAGATTACTTTGGAATTCCATCAACGGACACAGATTCTGAATCTCGCTGGGATCCATAAATAAGTAACTGAGTGCATGAACATTATGAAATTGGACTCAACATTTTGTGCGTGTATATACATTTTTTTAGGGTAATTTTCAGTGTATCTAGAGTTTATCATCCTAAAAATTTGAGAAAGATTACTGTTGCAGTTTATTTGGTTAGAAAAGATAAAGTGTACTACAAACTAACAAAATCAAATTGTAGACACATACATACAACACAGACAGAGACACACAAACACACACATGAACTGAATGACATCAAGCCTAGGGTAAACCTTTTTTACTGAAAAGGGACAAGACTCAGAGGAGTTAAGAGGGCAGCAGGAAGACTGAAGAAAACAGCTGATGCCAGAAAAAGAATTTAGAAAGGCAGAACAGAAAGAGAACAGGACCTTCCGTCTACTCTGCCATTTCATATAGGGTCCTTATGCAATCGCTGTGTGAAAGGCTGGCTTCCTAACAAAGGATGTCATGTCTGAAGCTCTCTGTATAATTTTGAAAATTGCAAACTTCAGCTTGCCATAATGCTGCCCGGCTTCAGGACGGTTCTGTTCTACCAGTCTAGCCGTCTTTTCAGTTCTGTCCGGTGAGTCCCTGTCTAGACTCTGACCTTCGACAGAAGGAAAGAAAAGCAGCAAAAGGCAGGCCGTGGCCTGGGCTTATGAGAAGGCAGGGGCAGGGAGAGGAGGGGGTCAAGCACTCACTACTTCCCAGGTGAGCATCTTCCTCCGGCTCACTCTACTCCTGTCTTTATTTGGAGTAGAGTTTATGGACGTCCCTATTTGCAGGACTCTTATCACTCACTTTTGGAAAATGAGAAAATGTATGTAAGTTCTGAAAAACACTGGTAGTTTTGAAAGTTGTAGGTGTTTCTTTCTTTTCTTTTCTTATCTCATTTTCTTTTATTTTTATAAGTGTTGACCATATTCATAAAGCATTTAATGAAGGAAGAGAATGTTTTTTTCCCCTTTTTGGTAATTACTTGTATCAGCATAAAACATACTATACTGCCTAATACTAACCCACTAAGGTAGGATGAGCACTTCAGAGGTCATGATAACCTTGATTTTGAGTATTTCAATGATACCTCATCTAATTTCCATCACTGTAGAGCCTACAGTGTAGCTACTGCTCTTAAGTGCAAGATGTCTCTGGCTATGAAACAAAATTTGCTCACATAAGGATGAAAAATGGACCCGTGTCCTCCTTAGCATACTCTTCATCCAAAGACAATGAGAGCCAGAGGATAGTGGATGTGGTGAAAAGGCCTAAAGAATTCACTGACTGGTTAACCAGCATCTAAATAATCAAGAATGGTCCACGACTACTGATACGGCCATTTGGCCCCATGTCATTTAACATCGGTACACAAGACTAGCTCTGTATCCATGTATAGGGACAGGAGAGAACCTCGGGAATTTATTATACATACTATTAATCCAATAGCGTCTTACTTTGCTGCAGAACTCGAATTGTATAAATGAACAAAACTGTGATTGCTAAAACAATAGTTTTTAGGAACCAAGTTTCTAAAAAAAAAAAAAAATTGTCTTTTTAGGTTTCTGTATTTACCTATGCCATCCGCAATGTCTGAGGTCCTAACCTACGAATAAAATGTATTATTTTAAACCACAGAGACGACTGAGAATTGCTCTGGGTAATTCCTGACAAATTTATGGTGAAATTGAGTGATCAGTTATTCCAGCCGGAAGTTGAAGTGAACCGGGAGGAAGAGGAAAGAGAGTGGAAAAACTGCTGGCTGACGGAGTCCCGCCCAATAGTCTACTTATGTGACGCGTCAGTTAATTTTTTAAACTTCTGGGATTCACCTAAGAGTTGTACTGGGTTTTGCCCTGTTACCTACACTCATACCCTTTTTTGGCAAGAAACTGCTATAAATGAAATCTGGTTCAGGTCCCGTTACATTCACAGATAGGCTGAACATGTCTCTGAGAACATGTGTTTTAGTTCTTCCCTAGCAATGTGGGGGATCTGAAACCCTTTCAAATGCAACTGGGACTGTTTTGAGGAAAGAGAAAGAACAGAATGGAGGAAAAAAAATTCTATAACCTCGTTCATTGCCTGCTCTACTCGCTTCCTTATCCTTAATCTTGTCGCACTCACTGCGTCTTCCATCTTCTTTAGGTCTCCCCGCTGCAAGAGAGACCCGAGTTAGGAACCGACCGAGCACGATGCCAGGACCAATGTTGACAATGAGATGAGAGGCAGAAGCGAAATCAGAAGAGGGGGTGAGGGCAGAACTGGAAATAAGTTTTCGGAGGTCCTTGAAATGGGGTGTACATACGCTCCGTTATCCATGAAGGTGTGAAATTTGCAAATCCAAACAAATAATACTCACCCAGAGGGAAAGATCTACTGTCACTGAGATAATACTATTTGGTGCTCTCTAACTGAAATGTGCACATGATTAAGATGCTCTTTACAGAGCATGTGGGGAGAAGTACGCTGGTGACGTGTGTGGAATGGAAAGGAAGCATGGAGCGTGACCACACGGAAAACCCAGCCGGAAAACCCAGCCGTCCGCTCTGACAGATGCCCACCCGGCGGTGTTTACCTTGAGGAGCCTCGCAGACTCTGATACCCGACCTCATTGACTGGACCCGGGAATGCAGACTCATGCTAACAAAACTCACAAGACACCGATGTATTAAAAAAAAAAGAAAAAGAAAGCGACTTTATTATTTACAGTGAGCAATAGAAGAATCAGGCACCCTGCATGTCCCCGTCTGTATCAGCCCGACGGTGAATTATCACCTTGGGAAGGCAAATCAGCAGAGGGAAGTTGGGTAAAAGCCTGGAAGCAGAGCGAGTGAAGTTAATTACACAGGATTCCAGTGCATAATGGCATGAGGCTCTGCAGCTGTCTACACCGGCATTATCTACCTGCCAGGCAGGCTGGGACGCTGGCCTTCACCTGGCAGGTATGACTGGTCAGACAGTGTTTTGTAGGTGTCACGACAATTACATTAATAGCTTTTCTTTTTCTCTGTTTTGGAGACAGAGAAAGTCCTCTTCTGAGGCAGAGTTTATGTGTTTGTGTGTTTTTAAGATGTTTGTGTGTTTTTATAACCTTCAATTAGGTTACAGACAAATCTTACGGCCCAAGGAGTCTTCTGGTCTCTTAAGAGATTGCCTCTCTTGGCTTTAATCTGTTAGGTGTTCATTTCTCAGTTTAATTTTCAGAGAGCTTTTTTATTTTCCTGCTCCCTGGGATCCAGAAGGGCACCACATGATGGAATCCACATTTGCCTACAGGTTCCACAAAGTGTCCGTCAAATTTAAATCGACCTGTATTCACTGTGCCAACATTATGCCCACTGCTGTGCCAGGTACAAAACGATACTCAGAAGTATAACAAGAGCCTCTCAGGACGTGTTCTATCTGCTGGATCCCTGAATCCTAGGTTCTTCTAAAGGTACATTTATTTATTCATTTTCCACTAATAGTTACAGACCTTCTACTATGTACTGAGATTTAACAAGTAAGAGGAACATAAAGATACACATGGCACTGTCTCGTTCCCTTTAATAGCTTACAATCCAGCAAAAGAACAAGCCATGTTTTTAAAGAAAAGGTACTGTGCCAAGCGGCATGGAGCATGGTGGAGGGAATATTTTTATATCTAGGGGCAGAGACAGAAACCATCTTTTTTTAGATCTGATTTAAAAAATGTACTAAATAACAATGATGATTTTAAAAAATTAGCACAAACTACAAGTTCCTTCCTTGCTATTTCCCCTTCCCTGTTCTATATTTCAAGGTCATCCACAGTAGTTCCAATACTCTTCCAGATCTTTTTATCTACATATGACACGCACACACACACACACGCACGCACACACACACACACTTTTGTACTCCTCGACACATGCATATTTAGATATATGTGTACATCTATACATAACTTTATATTACACATCTCATTTATATAATACACACATGCACACACCCATTTATATGACATACATGCACGAGTGGGATCATACTAATATATATTGTCTTGTAATTTGTTCTTTTATATTGAATTATCTGTTGTAAATTATGTCCATAAAGAAGTGCACAAAATAAATATGTTCAGTTTAGAAAATAAATTACTCTGTATAGCTACCACTAGGTCAATAAATAGAAAATTCTGAAACCCCAGAAACTCCTTGCATGCTCCTACGCTCTCCAAAATCATTATTCTGAATTTTTTGTTAATCATTTCCTAGGTTTCTGTATAGTTTTACTACCTATGGAACAGGCAAAGTTCAAATTTGCCTGAATCTGCAAATGCCCTCGGTCAAAAGCAGCTTCCGTCCCTAAGCCTCTTTGAACTTTCACTTTTCCTTAGATTTTGGCCTTTAATTCCTTATCTTTTCAGCTCTTTGCTGCTCTGAGGTCTTCTCATACATATTCAACATTTTCAATTATTTTCAGCAAGAGGATTGTTCGAATCGGCCATATTTTCAGTAACAGGAATCTGTGTCACTTCTCAATTTCCTCCTTGTGTTAGTTATATGTATAAATGTAGATTCTTACCCACCAGATCCTAACTCCTTAGGGGTCTGGAGGCAAACATCTTCATTTTCCCACAGCACAAATAGTGAAACATGCAGTAAATGCAGAAAGAGTAAAGAATAAAAGCCACGGAAAAGAGAACGAATACGTAAGTGCTCCTGCCATGGAGTTTCCATTTTCTTTTGGCAAAGAAAGTTAAGATGTACGTGCATAAAATAATTTGATGTGAAATAATGTCAGGTAATAAAGAGATAAGTTTAAATGAAATCACTTATATTTATTGATATAGAAAATTTCCAAGATATATTTTCAAATGAAAAAAGAAATTTGTAGGATGGTGTCTGCGTATACAATATATGTCGACATTCATCTCCCACGTGTGTAAGCAGGTGTGTGTGCAAATGTGTGCCTGTGGGCATTCTTGTTCTTGCATAAAAATAGAACTGCAAAGACACATAACAGTGGTTACTTCTATAGACAAGAACTGGGAAGCCAGAAGCTATCTCTTCACTCTCAAATATCCTATATAATATTTTTACACAAAGCATATATTTTATAGTTGGGGGGAAATTTTAAAATATATATTCAAGGGCAAACATATCTGACAAAAAGAAACCAAGAAGAAAAAAGAGAAAGAAAGAAAGAAATTATTGAGGAAGGTTTCTTCAAAAGATAAGACTTAAAATGGGTGCTGAAGGACCGGAAGAGTTTAAGTGAGAGAACAGGGGTGGGGAAAGAGGTGGATGAGTTTTGTCTTGAGCAGACATTAGGGAAGAAATGAGGATGGTACCTGAAGAGGACAATACGGAAGTTTCGCTTGGATAAAGCCGACTCCAGTTGACATGCAGACATATGATTCAATGGACAAAACAGAGCCATCACATAAAATGTGGAACGCCATCCATAGTAAGAGCTACTAACTGGTTTGATGGGAACGAGAAGTCAATCCTGGTTACTGTACAAGGTGGTCACATGAGATAATACTAACCTCATGGAGTAGTTTGTGCAGAATGAGATCAAGCGTGAAAAATCACTGGTAATTTGTAAAGTGCTAAATCAGTAACTATAAGTTTTAAGTAAGTTATATTAAAAATTACATTTTAGAAAGATTGTCTTGGTATTCCTGTATAACAGGGGAAGACAGACTCGGAGCGAGGTCATTTGTTAGCAATATAACATACTTGAAAAAGCCTGACCAGTTTTTGTAATCTGAAAAATACAGGTAACTTCCTATCTCTCCGGATTGTTACAGGGATGAAATGTACAGAAAATGGCAAGGTCAAAATCTAATGCATTAGTTCATTTCTTCTCAACTGCTGATTACAGTCCAGAGGCACGTTGATAAAGATCAGAACTGAGGCCCTGATCATGGGGACAGAAAAGGTAAACCCCAGAGATTCTTCTAATAATCAATAAGGACCTACTGATTGGGTGTAGGGAACAGACGAGGAAAAGACGGCCATCTCCAGGTTTCCGGCAGGGAAGACTGGAGGAATGGGGATGTCCCTGACCTCTAGAAACTGCCTTGATCTGTGATCTACCAGTTTTGGAGTCACGACGCTCTGACCACGTGCGTTTCACCTCCTCCATCTCTCTGTTACTCCCAAACCACAGCCCTCCCCATGTGGGCATGGGGCAATCTCCTTGAATTAGAACAAATACGGCTCGAAATATTTTAAAATAAAAGTGTACTTATATTCATTATATTTTGGAAAAGAATTTCAAGAATGAATAAAAACCGTTGAACAATTCAACCATGCAAAGTTACAAACTATTCAGTGACGGCAGTGGGCAAAGCTTAGCGATACCTTGTTAAAAATCAAAACAAATTCCACTTTTGACTTTAAGGAAGAAAAATTCTACATAAATAAAATATTTCACAGAATTAAACAACCTTAGGGTTTAAGATTACTTGTATTATATTAAAACCCAAATCAGAAAATGATGAAAACCAAGAAAGATCAATAAAAATTTATCACATAAATGATTCTTGTTTACTATGCTTTTAAAATTCTTTTCTTCTAAAGGATTCTGACTTCTGAGTTACATGTTACAACCCTGGGCTGTCGTCTGAAGGCGGAGTTTATTACAGCCTTACAGCATTCCAAAAGTCTACGTTGCCTCACTAGAGGCTATTATATGATAGAAAACAAAAATTCAAAAGGCTTAAAAGAGATCTGTCATGCTTCAGACTCCTCACTTTTCTGTACAGTCACATCCTTGTACAAGATGACAGAGTTGGCAATTGTGTAACTACGCCTGCAGAAGCAGTTACAACTCTGGAATGTGACCACTGTGTTGCAATGTAGTTGGTCACCATCATATGAAAATCTTGGGAAATAAAATATCTTATTTACCTGCTGCTTCTTATGAGAGAATAACTCATCATACAGTAGTACATCGGTACTTTAGTCTAAGCTACCGACCCACAGTTCTTGGTACTTATGATCACATGTTAAAAGAATGCTAAGACTATTTATATGTACTTGAAAAGGTAAAAAGAAAGAGGAGGAGGAAAAGGAGGAGTAAATAAGGTGGGAGAGGAAGG
>NW_011888840.1:3802884-3814418 GCF_000151845.1 Pteropus vampyrus | reverse complement strand
ACTCCAGTTGACATGCAGACATATGATTCAATGGACAAAACAGAGCCATCACATAAAATGTGGAACGCCATCCATAGTAAGAGCTACTAACTGGTTTGATGGGAACGAGAAGTCAATCCTGGTTACTGTACAAGGTGGTCACATGAGATAATACTAACCTCATGGAGTAGTTTGTGCAGAATGAGATCAAGCGTGAAAAATCACTGGTAATTTGTAAAGTGCTAAATCAGTAACTATAAGTTTTAAGTAAGTTATATTAAAAATTACATTTTAGAAAGATTGTCTTGGTATTCCTGTATAACAGGGGAAGACAGACTCGGAGCGAGGTCATTTGTTAGCAATATAACATACTTGAAAAAGCCTGACCAGTTTTTGTAATCTGAAAAATACAGGTAACTTCCTATCTCTCCGGATTGTTACAGGGATGAAATGTACAGAAAATGGCAAGGTCAAAATCTAATGCATTAGTTCATTTCTTCTCAACTGCTGATTACAGTCCAGAGGCACGTTGATAAAGATCAGAACTGAGGCCCTGATCATGGGGACAGAAAAGGTAAACCCCAGAGATTCTTCTAATAATCAATAAGGACCTACTGATTGGGTGTAGGGAACAGACGAGGAAAAGACGGCCATCTCCAGGTTTCCGGCAGGGAAGACTGGAGGAATGGGGATGTCCCTGACCTCTAGAAACTGCCTTGATCTGTGATCTACCAGTTTTGGAGTCACGACGCTCTGACCACGTGCGTTTCACCTCCTCCATCTCTCTGTTACTCCCAAACCACAGCCCTCCCCATGTGGGCATGGGGCAATCTCCTTGAATTAGAACAAATACGGCTCGAAATATTTTAAAATAAAAGTGTACTTATATTCATTATATTTTGGAAAAGAATTTCAAGAATGAATAAAAACCGTTGAACAATTCAACCATGCAAAGTTACAAACTATTCAGTGACGGCAGTGGGCAAAGCTTAGCGATACCTTGTTAAAAATCAAAACAAATTCCACTTTTGACTTTAAGGAAGAAAAATTCTACATAAATAAAATATTTCACAGAATTAAACAACCTTAGGGTTTAAGATTACTTGTATTATATTAAAACCCAAATCAGAAAATGATGAAAACCAAGAAAGATCAATAAAAATTTATCACATAAATGATTCTTGTTTACTATGCTTTTAAAATTCTTTTCTTCTAAAGGATTCTGACTTCTGAGTTACATGTTACAACCCTGGGCTGTCGTCTGAAGGCGGAGTTTATTACAGCCTTACAGCATTCCAAAAGTCTACGTTGCCTCACTAGAGGCTATTATATGATAGAAAACAAAAATTCAAAAGGCTTAAAAGAGATCTGTCATGCTTCAGACTCCTCACTTTTCTGTACAGTCACATCCTTGTACAAGATGACAGAGTTGGCAATTGTGTAACTACGCCTGCAGAAGCAGTTACAACTCTGGAATGTGACCACTGTGTTGCAATGTAGTTGGTCACCATCATATGAAAATCTTGGGAAATAAAATATCTTATTTACCTGCTGCTTCTTATGAGAGAATAACTCATCATACAGTAGTACATCGGTACTTTAGTCTAAGCTACCGACCCACAGTTCTTGGTACTTATGATCACATGTTAAAAGAATGCTAAGACTATTTATATGTACTTGAAAAGGTAAAAAGAAAGAGGAGGAGGAAAAGGAGGAGTAAATAAGGTGGGAGAGGAAGGGAAAGGATGAGCAGGAGAAGGAAGAGGGGAAGGAAAATGAAACACAGCTTGCTTCACAGTAATAGGGGAAGGGGGAGGTGGAGAAGGACGTAGATGAAACAAAATTGGCTGCGAGATGCTGTTTGCTGAAGGTGAAAATCAGCACACAGAAGTTCATCTTCTACTGGGCCTACTTTGTACGTTGAAATGTTCCATAATAAAGTTAAAAAAAGGCACATACCTAATTTTTCAAGTTTGTCTCCTGACTCAATACCTAAAAAGGGACATCTCATTACTATTAATAGTACTGCAATAAATATGTCATCTTTAGAACACTGAGTTAAGATTTCAAGAGTTCCTGAGGTTTAGGTGCCCAACAATAATATCAAAAATTATGCCAGACAATAATTCTTAATATGCATACAGCGCTTACATAAGCACTTGCGCATCCATTATGTCAACTGATCTTCACCATAAGACTGTGGGATACCACAGTAACGTTCAAATTTATGAAAAAGAAACATGAGGCTCAGAGAAGAGAAGAGACTTTCATCCATTCATTCATTCACTCATTCCACCAACATTTACTGAATACCTAGAATGTGTCAGTTGGCTCTGGCTTAGGTATTAGGAATTAGATAAAACGTCATTCCTTCTTTCAAGAGGTATGTAGTCTAGCAGACGAAATAAACTTATAAACTGATAATTCCACGATGATGTGGCTCATGTAACAATGAAATTCTTCATTTTTTTTTTACCGTGACCTGTACTATGAAATGTATTTTACATTACCACCCACTATATGTAAATATATGTTTAAGTGAAATAATAGTTTCATGAAACAATACTCTTCCTATCCATGATGCACACTGTGGTAATTTCTAATCTACCCTATTCAGTAATCTTTTCCTTTTTAATAAAATGCTGGTCACAACCTTTTATAGCAATTTCATTACTCACCAGTCGGTTGCAACCTACATTGTGCAAAAGTGCTGTGATGAGCATGATCAGAGTCCTGTGGCAACACACACAAAAAAGAAAAACTCTTCCAAGGAGTGAAAAAGCCCTTAAAGAGGCTGGTCTCCGAGCACTTATCAATATGAAAGTGGCAGAACCAGAACAAAGGTCTTACGATGCTTTAATCAATTTGTTCTTGCAATAGCTGTGCTGATTTACACTGGCCAAATACCAAAGAGCAATAGACTGTGAACTCACTGATAAGCTATGAAAACAAGCTGCTTTCTCAAAGGGAGGTCAGCAATCATTCGTTCACATGGACTAAATCTATGATCCATGGCACAGCACTTCCTATCTATCGGATCATCCTGTAACTACCTATAAAACAACTGTAAACACCTGAGACTGCAAGGTTCATTCTATGACTCATAGTCCTAAATATTTGTTCTCTAGAATAAAGACTTAAAAAACAAGAGAACAGGATAACATGTGTCAAATTATATATTGGAATTTTTATCAACCACTAAGCCATATTGTGATTTTGTTCAATGCCTTAATCCTCTATCTCAACCATTTACTGTTCCTCCAGGGCAGCTGTACCTGCTACTTACAGACTCAGCGAAGAGAAGAGCTAGCAAAAGGCAATGGCTCCACTGGGTACGAATATCTCATGCTGCTGCCCCCTGCTGTCTAAGAAGACAGGGGCAAGATCAGGAAGACCCACTGACTTGATTTTGCTTTGCAATTTCCTCCAATAGGAAGGTTTCCATTTTTAGGTACTTGTTTTGGGAATCCATTTTGCCTAATTGCACCAAAGACTCATTTTGTGAACTTGAACTTGACCTAGTCTGGTGAGTTCTTTGTACCCTTTATCTATTAAGCAATAAAAAAAAAAAATAGGTGCTTTCTCACATTTGCATGTGATCAGCTTGTCATAGTGTAGACTATTCATTGGTTATTCAATAGTCATCAAGGATACTGATATTGACAATGACTAAAAAATAGACAAAAAGAAAGTTACTTGAACTTCATGAGATCTGGAGGATTACAGCTGTTTCTCATCTCTACTTCCCCAAAGGGAAACATGCTCTGAATATCAATGATAAAATATTTTAATTAAGTATTCTTAATTAAAATCAAACCAACTGAACTAACCCCAAAAAAACTAACCAGCATTTATGCTGTTAATTATATAATTGTAGAGTCTTAGTAAATTGAAAGTATTCTGGGCTAGGCTTTGTAGGTATTAATTCAGTAATGAAAGATTGGCCAGAAGGAAACATGAATTATACTTTTGAAAAAGTTACTGAAAAGCATAAGCCATTAATAAAGACATTCTGATCTCTGGGTGAATCTCTCTGCTTAGAAGACAAGTTGAGGCTTCATACTTTTGAATATTCTAAAGAAGTGCGAATAGGTCGATGAATTTCAATCAAAAAGGTCTTCAAAAAGATCTTTATGTTTTAGCTACACAAAAAGTCTATTTTAAGAATACTCGCTCCTGAATTTAGATTGCTAAGGATAAACTGGATAAATTTTCAAAAATCTGTAAATATTTAGTTGAGAAGCAAATGATAAAACAGTAAAACAATCGATTAAAAGATATGTAGCTAAAAATAATATAAAACAGATTCCTTTTTAATCCATAAGTATTCTTACATGGAAAGTAGAACTGAGAAAAAAAAAAAAACTGGACTCTATCTTGAAGATAAAGGTGAATTTCACAGGAACATAAGCTTGGTATTGTTTTCCTTCTATAATCTTTAATACCCACTTTCAACTTTGTATGAAGCATCTTCAAATGGCTGCACTCCGTTAGGCATCTCGAAATCACTATGTCCAAAGCCAAACTCTAATTCACTGCTACCCTTTCCTCCTCCAGCCTCCCTGAACACCATTCTTCTTAATGATCTCTAAAATGGGTATACGCAAGAAAATCCACTGGAAAGGGGGTCAAAATATTAAAACTTTTGTACTGGATACATGCCCCAAAGTATTTAACTATTAAGGGTGCGTGATTTTTTTTTTTTAAAGGGAGACTACTAACCTACTCCAGGCTTCCTCACTGTCTTCAGCCTGTCAGTCTAAGCGCTTAAACTCCCTCTCAGACCCCCCCCACCTCTCTGCCTTGTCCACCGCCACTGCAGTAGTGCAGATTCTCCATGGCTTGTTGGATTTCTGTGGTAGTCTTCTAACTCGTCTCGCTTCTTGCAATATCTATTTCCAACTCACCCTTCACTCTGCCCCTAGAAGTATCTTCACCAGTCAGATGTCACTTCTCAAAAACCGGTACTACCTCCAAAAGAATCCAAACACCTTACCAAAGTTTTCAGGGCTTTCTATATGCTTAGCTCAAAGTAGGAAGGTGATGGGGAAGAAAGCATGAATTTCAGGTCTAGGTTTGAGTTTTGCAAGCTTTGTGACTTTGGGGGAAATTACTTAGGCTTTCTGAGCTTTTACTTCCATCTTTGAGTGGTGATATGAATAGCTCACAAAAGTGGTGTGCAAATCAATGAGATTTTGTATGAGAAGGAGCTTAGCACAGAGCCGGGCACACGTGAACTCATCATCAATTATCTGACCCTCTTCTTGCTCTAGGTTCATCTGCTACTGCCTTCTGCCTTGCTCCCATCACACCTGCCCTCGCCAGCCTGGCACATTATACACCAATCCCTCTGCAACATTCGCTTTCCTCAAATATGACATGCACTCTCAGGCCCCTGTGGTTCTGATTATACGATACCCTCAGCCTCACATGCCCTTTCCTGCCTTCTCCAAGTGACATCCTACCCATGCCTCAAGGCCAACCTCAAATGTCAACTCTTCCAGGAAGTCTTCCCTCTAGTCCACTGATCAGAATTGACCACTTTTTCTTTGTGGTCTCCCTGCACACTGCTTGAAGCTTTCCTTTACTATTTATTTTTTTGTGTTATAATACTATACTTATGTTAACATAAAATTATGCTTATATGTATGTTACCTGCATGAATTATAAGCTTCTTGAAGGCAGAAAGTAGGCTTTTCTTCTTTTTATTCTCAGCAATTAACACCTTGTACTGGAAGGGATTTAAGAAATGTCTGCTAATTGAACAAATAAAGTATCAAAACATTTTCAAAAGGAATAAATTTTTACCAGAACAAAACTCCAATCACTTGTTTCAACTTCTGAAGTAATTTTTAGAAAACAACTTCTACCTGAAAAATAGACCATTATTTAATCTTTATAATACATAAATTAAAAATAACAAAGAAACTTAAAATGGTGTGTTTTTGATAATTCAGACTTAGTGCATAAAACAAACATTATTTTTAATCTATTAAACGGATTTTAAAAATTTATTATATCAGTTCTTATCCACTGAGAGACTGCCAGCGAGTAAATATTAATAGAGGGGCATTACTCAAAAAGGAAAATAATGGTACATACATAACATGGAATATTAGGCATCGATTTAAAATCATGCTTCCAAATACTTAATGAGCTCACACTGTACTAAGTAAAATATTCAGGACGTAAATTTTTAAGTACACGCAAAAAGAAAAAAGACCAAGAAAATACAGAAGATGTTAATATGTGATTATTTCTGAATGATGGGATTATCTGAATTTTCTACAAAAATTAAAAGTTAAAAAAGAAATTCAAAAAGACCAAACATACAGAAATTCTAATTAAATTCTATTTAATCATATTTGTGAATACTTAAAAAAGGTTTTATTAGCCCAGTGAAAGACTTCCCGATATTGAATATTAACCGCCATATATACGTGTAGACATCATTAAACATCGAGAGTTAATGCTGTAGTTTAGAAGAAACTATTAACAAATGTTTTCCTTAATTCTAAACAGGAAGCAGAGCAAGCAAACATTTGAGTTGAAACCTGGTAGGCAGCAAAGCACCAGCCCCGGAGGGGGAAATACTGGTTTGGCATTCCAGCTCAGCCCCTTATCAGCTGCGTGACTTGCTCTCTCTGGGCCAGTTACCCTATCCACAAATCAAGAAAAATCCCTATACTTTCTCACTGTTAAGCTGCAGAACTGATGTAGATACTATTTATGAAATCACGTCACCATGTCTAGGACACAGCAGGTCTTCCCCTGTCTCGTATCTCATGGGTCTGGAGATTATTCGCTCAATTGGAAGATAGACAAGGATGGGTGCAGGGTTCCTTCTATTTGAAGGGAACCTGGAAAGTCTAGGTGAGCTCGTTGGGTAGCGAAGGCAGATCCTAAAACAGACGCCGAGTGACAGTGACTGCGCCAGCCATGGCTGTGAATGGGGCACTCACTGGTGGACCCTTCTGCAAAGTGGGACGAGGCCACTCAGTGAAGTTGATGGGGGTGAGGGGCTGGGAATGACACAGAGATGAGGGAGAGGGAGGAGGGAAGAAGTTTTGAGGGCAGTGCCATTGGAGGGGCGGGGAAAAGAGGAAGCTCAGGGAGAAAGCGGAAATAACCAGGTTGTCCATCAGGGAAGAGGAGAGAGGGAGACAGGAAAAGTTGTCTCTTCCTCCTTTGTCTTCTTCTCCCCATTTTCTCCCCCATTTGTGCTTATTCCCCTTCTTCTCCTTGTTTTCCACACTCCTCCACTTCTTCATTTCCAAAACCACATTTTTATTCTCAAGAGTCACTCCCTACTCCCTCTCCGACACATGGCATTCCTTCCTGCAGGGGTCAGGCAGGGAAAGCCTAGGAAAGCACTAACCCAGTAATCCAGAGTGGCCTGCAGTGCTCCGGCTGGCCTGCCAAACCCGCAAGGCCCCCGAGCATCAAGGACGAGATCTAGAACTGGTCCTGGCTACAGATACGAGGGGGCACAGAGCAGAGGGAGCAGCTGTTCACCTCTCCACTTTCTGTTCCCGGCCATCCCATGTCCTCGTTTGCACTGTCTTCAATTACAAAGGATGCACTGTCTTCAATTACAAATGACCCACGCGAATGTCCCATGATTAGAATTTACCATCTGATCATTGTATGGTCACCTTCTCTTTCTGGCAAATTTATAAAATGCTATTTTAAAATGTCAAGATTGGACATGTTTAAAAGAAAATCCACACAAAGACCAGGCCACGAGATTACTCGGTCAAAAGCCATAATGTCCTCAGGGTGGGACACATTCATCTCCATGGTGCATCCCAGTGTCGGTTTACTATGCCAAGACAAGGATGAAGACTAAATGCTTGCTTCTGGTTTTCCTGAAGAAAACTGTATGCATTGTTTTTTACAAATAAATATAATGACTGTATTGAATCAAAAGTGTAAATAATTGGTAGGTGTTACATGTGTGGGTGTTAAGTGAGGCAATTTCAGAGACCTGATGATACATTTCCATTAAACTGTAACAAGTCTATTAAAAACTCATCTTTTGGACATTATTACTTGGAGAATAAGGAAACGTTAATAGTGAACTTGGAAATGCATTCATTCTCTAGTTAAAGTGTGTTATTTTATACCTCACCAAACAGTATGAGACTTTGTCTACAACTGCCAAAATCTGTGCTGCCTGAAGTGAAAACTAAAAGGTCCTTGCAGACAACTTTGTTCAGCTCACAAAAGTGGTGTGCAAATCAATGAGATTTTGTATGAGAAGGAGCTTAGCACAGAGCCGGGCACACGTGAACTCATCATCAATTATCTGACCCTCTTCTTGCTCTAGGTTCATCTGCTACTGCCTTCTGCCTTGCTCCCATCACACCTGCCCTCGCCAGCCTGGCACATTATACACCAATCCCTCTGCAACATTCGCTTTCCTCAAATATGACATGCACTCTCAGGCCCCTGTGGTTCTGATTATACGATACCCTCAGCCTCACATGCCCTTTCCTGCCTTCTCCAAGTGACATCCTACCCATGCCTCAAGGCCAACCTCAAATGTCAACTCTTCCAGGAAGTCTTCCCTCTAGTCCACTGATCAGAATTGACCACTTTTTCTTTGTGGTCTCCCTGCACACTGCTTGAAGCTTTCCTTTACTATTTATTTTTTTGTGTTATAATACTATACTTATGTTAACATAAAATTATGCTTATATGTATGTTACCTGCATGAATTATAAGCTTCTTGAAGGCAGAAAGTAGGCTTTTCTTCTTTTTATTCTCAGCAATTAACACCTTGTACTGGAAGGGATTTAAGAAATGTCTGCTAATTGAACAAATAAAGTATCAAAACATTTTCAAAAGGAATAAATTTTTACCAGAACAAAACTCCAATCACTTGTTTCAACTTCTGAAGTAATTTTTAGAAAACAACTTCTACCTGAAAAATAGACCATTATTTAATCTTTATAATACATAAATTAAAAATAACAAAGAAACTTAAAATGGTGTGTTTTTGATAATTCAGACTTAGTGCATAAAACAAACATTATTTTTAATCTATTAAACGGATTTTAAAAATTTATTATATCAGTTCTTATCCACTGAGAGACTGCCAGCGAGTAAATATTAATAGAGGGGCATTACTCAAAAAGGAAAATAATGGTACATACATAACATGGAATATTAGGCATCGATTTAAAATCATGCTTCCAAATACTTAATGAGCTCACACTGTACTAAGTAAAATATTCAGGACGTAAATTTTTAAGTACACGCAAAAAGAAAAAAGACCAAGAAAATACAGAAGATGTTAATATGTGATTATTTCTGAATGATGGGATTATCTGAATTTTCTACAAAAATTAAAAGTTAAAAAAGAAATTCAAAAAGACCAAACATACAGAAATTCTAATTAAATTCTATTTAATCATATTTGTGAATACTTAAAAAAGGTTTTATTAGCCCAGTGAAAGACTTCCCGATATTGAATATTAACCGCCATATATACGTGTAGACATCATTAAACATCGAGAGTTAATGCTGTAGTTTAGAAGAAACTATTAACAAATGTTTTCCTTAATTCTAAACAGGAAGCAGAGCAAGCAAACATTTGAGTTGAAACCTGGTAGGCAGCAAAGCACCAGCCCCGGAGGGGGAAATACTGGTTTGGCATTCCAGCTCAGCCCCTTATCAGCGGCGTGACTTGCTCTCTCTGGGCCAGTTACCCTATCCACAAATCAAGAAAAATCCCTATTCTTTCTCACTGTTATGCTGCAGAACTGATGTAGATACTATTTATGAAATCACGTCACCATGTCTAGGACACAGCAGGTCTTCCCCTGTCTCGTATCTCATGGGTCTGGAGATTATTCGCTCAATTGGAAGATAGACAAGGATGGGTGCAGGGTTCCTTCTATTTGAAGGGAACCTGGAAAGTCTAGGTGAGCTCGTTGGGTAGCGAAGGCTGATCCTAAAACAGACGCCGGGTGACAGTGACTGCGCCAGCCATGGCTGTGAATGGGGCACTCACTGGTGGACCCTTCTGCAAAGTGGGACGGGGCCACTCAGTGAAGGTGATGGGGGTGAGGGGCTGGGAATGACACAGAGATGAGGGAGAGGGAGGAGGGAAGAAGTTTTGAGGGCAGTGCCATTGGAGGGGCGGGGAAAAGAGGAAGCTCAGGGAGAAAGCGGAAATAACCAGGTTGTCCATCAGGGAAGAGGAGAGAGGGAGACAGGAAAAGTTGTCTCTTCCTCCTTTGTCTTCTTCTCCCCATTTTCTCCCCCATTTGTGCTTATTCCCCTTCTTCTCCTTGTTTTCCACACTCCTCCACTTCTTCATTTCCAAAACCACATTTTTATTCTCAAGAGTCACTCCCTACTCCCTCTCCGACACATGGCATTCCTTCCTGCAGGGGTCAGGCAGGGAAAGCCTAGGAAAGCACTAACCCAGTAATCCAGAGTGGCCTGCAGTGCTCCGGCTGGCCTGCCAAACCCGCAAGGCCCCCGAGCATCAAGGACGAGATCTAGAACTGGTCCTGGCTACAGATACGAGGGGGCACAGAGCAGAGGGAGCAGCTGTTCACCTCTCCACTTTCTGTTCCCGGCTATCCCATGTCCTCGTTTGCACTGTCTTCAATTACAAAGGATGCACTGTCTTCAATTACAAATGACCCACGCGAATGTCCCATGATTAGAATTTACCATCTGATCATTGTATGGTCACCTTCTCTTTCTGGCAAATTTATAAAATGCTATTTTAAAATGTCAAGATTGGACATGTTTAAAAGAAAATCCACACAAAGACCAGGCCACGAGATTACTCGGTCAAAAGCCATAATGTCCTCAGGGTGGGACACATTCATCTCCATGGTGCATCCCAGTGTCGGTTTACTATGCCAAGACAAGGATGAAGACTAAATGCTTGCTTCTGGTTTTCCTGAAGAAAACTGTATGCATTGTTTTTTACAAATAAATATAATGACTGTATTGAATCAAAAGTGTAAATAATTGGTAGGTGTTACATGTGTGGGTGTTAAGTGAGGCAATTTCAGAGACCTGATGATACATTTCCATTAAACTGTAACAAGTCTATTAAAAACTCATCTTTTGGACATTATTACTTGGAGAATAAGGAAACGTTAATAGTGAACTTGGAAATGCATTCATTCTCTAGTTAAAGTGTGTTATTTTATACCTCACCAAACAGTATGAGACTTTGTCTACAACTGCCAAAATCTGTGCTGCCTGAAGTGAAAACTAAAAGGTCCTTGCAGACAACTTTGTTCAGCAAATAAGTGTTAAGAGAAAACACTTTTTTGGAAAATATACCAAGAACTAAGTAGGGAGTACCCCCTGAAGCACAATACAAACTACTGGGGACCTCCGCGGAGCTTATCCGCTCACTGAACCTTTAGTCCCTGCTCCTGACAGGGTGCTGGCCGCCGACAGGACCCGGGAACAGGGTGGGCTGACGATTTTCACTTCTTCCACTTGGAACTCTCAGGAATGTGGACAAAGCCAAGAAAGAAACAAGAGCTTCAGGGCTCTGAATCACTGTTTAGTAGTGT
>NW_011888840.1:3772125-3802834 GCF_000151845.1 Pteropus vampyrus | reverse complement strand
GTATGCATTGTTTTTTACAAATAAATATAATGACTGTATTGAATCAAAAGTGTAAATAATTGGTAGGTGTTACATGTGTGGGTGTTAAGTGAGGCAATTTCAGAGACCTGATGATACATTTCCATTAAACTGTAACAAGTCTATTAAAAACTCATCTTTTGGACATTATTACTTGGAGAATAAGGAAACGTTAATAGTGAACTTGGAAATGCATTCATTCTCTAGTTAAAGTGTGTTATTTTATACCTCACCAAACAGTATGAGACTTTGTCTACAACTGCCAAAATCTGTGCTGCCTGAAGTGAAAACTAAAAGGTCCTTGCAGACAACTTTGTTCAGCAAATAAGTGTTAAGAGAAAACACTTTTTTGGAAAATATACCAAGAACTAAGTAGGGAGTACCCCCTGAAGCACAATACAAACTACTGGGGACCTCCGCGGAGCTTAGCCGCTCACTGAACCTTTAGTCCCTGCTCCTGACAGGGTGCTGGCCGCCGACAGGACCCGGGAACAGGGTGGGCTGACGATTTTCACTTCTTCCACTTGGAACTCTCAGGAATGTGGACAAAGCCAAGAAAGAAACAAGAGCTTCAGGGCTCTGAATCACTGTTTAGTAGTGTTGACTATAAAAAAGAACTGTTGGGTTTGAGGTGAATGGAGTATAAAGGACAGAAAGAGGTTGTTAGAGCGCTTAAAAGAGTCACAGGATGAAAGAAGGCCTGCCCTCGACTGAAGAAAAGCTTTACTTTTAGCTACGTTGTTTCCAGGCACTGCCCCCCAGTGCCTCTTTGAATGGCAGAGCCCAACACTGGTTTAAGAGCCGATTTTAGTCTCTGAGGTAATGTGTAAGAACACTAAGTTCCCAGGCTTACCTCATTTGGGGGATTAGCACATGTAGCCTGAGAAAGATATGCTGGATATGTGGTAAATCACCCTCAGAATTAGTCCACTTATGAAGCCACTTTGTTTCAGCAACACAGATTTTAACAAAAGTCCTCCAAAATAATCACTTATTAAAAAAAAAAAAAATCTAATATTCCACAAAAGAGCTCATCACATTATCACTGGTGTACTGACTTCCCACTTTCTCTTACTTCTAAGAGTTCTTTCTTTTTCCTCAACAAAGCCCGTCAACGAGAGGCAGTTTACGTAATGGTTAAGGGCAAGGATTCTGCAGCCAGATTTCCTGAGTTTGAATCATGAATATAAAGTCGGGCAAATTGCTCAACCTCTGTGAGCCTCATTATCCTCCTTTGTAAAATGGGTGAGATTTCACCACCTACCTCACACCACCTTGAACATAACTGAAACACAGGAAGTGCTTAAAGAAGGTCAACAGTTGTTACTGGTTTAAAAAAAAAAATGTTACTAGTACTGCAAGGCATGACATCCTGGTACCTAGAGTTTTTTAAAAAATCATATGATTAATGTATTTAGTGATGTTGCACATTTGCCTCTCCAAGTTAAGGATGTACTTCTTGAAGGCTTAATAAATTTTTGTCTCAAATATCTTAGTTTCAGGCATATAATAATAAATGCTGAAAGGAAAAATGAAAGCAAAAGAACAAAACTTTACAAACCAAATAAGGTAAGCAGCTGTCATATTCGTCATACAAATAAATTCAAATTTCATGAGCTTTTATGTTGTGCCTATTTTATGTTGTTAGGCCCTGTGTGAAGCCTTTTTGTTATCTTAATACATTTATGTAGACAAGATATATCTGTGTAACTTCAATAATAATGGAATGTCTACTGGGCTATGCAGAGACTCATTTAGACTAGCCTCTCAGTTCACGGCCTGAAGTGGAAACAGGTGGGTTAACTAAATCTTGTTGAGTTAATTTTTAGGCCATACAAATAACTCATTCACATATGATTCCAAAATGTAGCAGCAAGGGTCTACACGGCCACGGCTCAGGGAGATGCTGTAGTGGGACCGGCATTATCTCCTCCAGATCTAGGGCAGGGTGATGGTACTCCTTTCGAATATAAAAAGCACCTTGGGATGTTTTTAGCACCCACGGCCCAAGTCAGAAAGTTCTGCTTTAAAGGATCTCTCTAACCACAGAACAAGGAACTACATGTTACATTCAAGATTTGGCAGCAACTCAATTTCCAAATGTTAGTTTTTCATGAAATCATCATATATCTCAGGGAAAATTCATATCGATCTCAGCTCTTACTTTTTACTTTACTGGGAAGTAAATTCTGAGCCAGGGTAAATGAATAAGTGGATTTCAGTCTTCTGAAAGGGCTTTTGGGTGTGGCTGAGATAGCTAGCTTTGCAAACTTAGCAACACAGGATACATTATGAGTAAGTTCTTTACTTTTTTTTTTTTTAAATAATGATGCTAACTCACCAGATCCTTCTGAAAGAGCCCTTTTATTAATTTCAATGAAGTCAAGTAGAGAACAAGTTGTAATATGAAACACAATTTATGCAAGTATGTTGAAATTCTCTGCCAGAGTTACATCTTCTAATGAAAGAATTTTATGGTAAAACAATTTCAAAATAATATCAAGCACTGGGTTAGGCTCATTTTGGTTTTAAGCTGTCACAGGAAAACTCTATATAAATCATTGAAATCCTAAGGCAACATGATAATGTCTTTAAGTAATGTTTAAAAAAATCGTGTTCCCTACAGTTTATAATAAAAGAGTTGCAACTGAGCCTCAATTGAAATGAAATTGTTAGGCAACTCTAAAAACTAAACACAAAAACATGTTACAATAAAGATTGCAACATCGAGAGAAAACCATCCTCATATATACAGTTTTAGACTCTCAGCCATTCCTGACCCCAGCCCAGATGAGATCAACTGATCCTTCAGAGGTTTTGCTACAAACAGTCAGCCAACAAGCTATTCACTCCCTCCTCAGCCACACCGGTTACTCAGGGAAAGGCATGCAATACATTTAAAGGGCCAATAAGAAATCCAGTGGCCGGGTTTGGCCTGCCTTTCAAAACCAATGAACTTCTCATTATATAACCTTTAATAACAAGAGAGAAGTTTACAAGTCATACACCCAACTTAACTACAAGGCAGGCCATGTTGCATGTCTCACTGCTTTAAAAAAAAAAAAGAAGAAGAAGAAGAAGAAAGAAAGGAAAAAAAAACCTTTCTGAATGGCACAGTCCATCTTGTCAGGTTGTTGGAAAATTAATGAATCCTACTTGGTAGGATTACGTGGCTCGTTTTTACAATGATTTTCAGAAAAGCCCATGCCTCTAAAACAAAACCTCTGTGACATTTTATTAATTATTTATAAAATAAAGCAAGTCTTTTAACCACAGGAGAATTCTGAGAATCTAGTTTTTCCAGAAAGCCCAAGAAAAATACTTCGGTTTCACCATTCTCAAATTCATTTGACTTTGAAACAAAATAAACATATTACTCTATTTAATATCATTGCACAAGCGAATTCGCAAGAATGAAATGTGTTCAGAGTTCCTAGAAAAAATGTAGCAATACAGGCTGCCAACTTGTTCAATGTCAAGCTCTAGGCAGTATAGCAGCACTAGCAGAAAATGACTCAGAGTGAGTCACGCTTAAGCTATTTTTGCTTTTAAAGTACTGCCAGGCACTGTGTTAATATTCAACCCAGAGTAAATTTAGCCCAACAAAAAAACAAGTGTTTCCATGGTTGCTTCTTCACAGTGTTTATGGTATATATGTAGCCATTTGGCACAGGGATCCAGCCAGATAAATTAAGTAGAAATGCTCATCTTTCATTTATATCCAGGCTTTGGAACAGTGGAAACACTAAATGCAATTTAGGCTCTTCCGTCTCCTCTGTCTCTCTAGCCCTCCAGACCCCAAATAGCAAAGAGGTAGACAGTACAGTATAATAATCTATCTAAAAATCTGTATCATTAAAGTACCTCTAATAGACTGTTATTCATGGATTTATTTGGCTCTCTATTAAGAATCACAATCCCTCACATTTCTCTGATCGTGTAGACTAAAATGCTTTAAAAATAGCAAAAACAGCAGAAAATGTGACTACAGATTCCACATGGAATCCTTCTACAATATCATGTACAGTGCATGGTCAGAGTCTGGTAATGTGGTAATACAAACACTCAGATAGTGTTCAAAAATATTGGTTTTGGGAGATGAATGGCCAGAATCAGATTGATCTAAAAAAAAAAAAAAAAAATCCCTCAATTTTTCAAAATATGCTTTCTATACCAAATGTACATAGAGTTTTTATACTTGAGGTAGCACAATGAATTAGAAATAGATGCTAGGGCTTTCCCTTAATTAAATCTACCTGTCTGTTTATAACTGTTAGAATCCTCAACCTTAGCTACAGAATCTATGCTATAGTTGTATACAGTGGTTACATATTTTGCTCAATAAAAAAATATTAAAGCTAGATATCCCAGCACATGTATTCCAAGTAGGACGCGTGCACCTCTGAGTGTATGTAAAAGCTTAGAACTTCTTTTGATAATTAACTTTTAACAAAAAAATTAAGTTTCACTAATAATGTAAATAGTAACATCATGCAGAACATGTATAAATATGAGTAAATAAAATATCGAAAGGCATATGCTCCTACTGATGAGGAAGAATAGTCAAAACTTGGGGAGACCACTGCTTCAATGAACGCAGCCTCCTGAAGGACAGGAGCCTTCTCCTCGTGTTCTATCCTAGTACAATGTGTTTTTTTACATTCAAATGGTCACTGGCACAAAGGAAGTAGAGTGGAAAAGGCTAGGTCAGCAAGCAACTGGAGAAGACAGAGAAATGGTAATCTGAGCAAGGCAAGGCTGGAAAACAGCCACACAAAGTACCTTGGCCCCACTGGAATGACAGGACTGGACACACCGCCAGTCACACGGACCAGCCCAACTGAAGACCCATGCTCTGAATAAAGAACTGACCAGTTCTCTTCTCAAGATCCCTAGACCATCAGGACTCCCTGAAGACTATAATGGAGGTTCAAAAGCTATTTTCAATGAACTGGGAAAGCCTAGCCCAAGTGTAGTTATAGAACAGACATCTTTCAAAACACATGGCTCCTAAGGAACAACTGTGAAAGGGGGTAGCATGGTGGTGCACAAGGTGGAAGCTCCTCAAATAGTCTCTAATTTGCTTGAATGGAATCTCTAATTCCATGGAAAACATCTAACAGGATTTGGCATATAGTAGGTGCTTAATAAATCTCTGTGGCATATACAACTGAACACTCACCAAACATCTTATTTGAAACCCATACATTCTAAAGCTCTATATTTGTTATCTATATGTTTATTTTATAGGTAACTTTCAGAATCTGAAAACCTAAGGAACTACAAATAATTGATCAGAATTTCTTGCTTTCAGATTCCCTCGATCACTGATTTTACTAACTCTACAAATAGTTTAAGGATCCTACTCATCTTGACCTGAAAGTTTCATATTAGAGGAGTATAAACAGTAGTTAAACCTTCATAAAAGAAACATGCTAAAATCTAAGCAGAGGCAAGGATGGGGAGGGATGAAGAGTTGAAGCATGAGATTTTTTTTTTTTTAGGGCAGTGAAACTATTCTATATATTATTCTGGTGAAACATGACATCATGTGTTTTTAAAAAAACATTTGATACAGTAATTCCACTTCTGAGTATAGAGAACTGAAAGCAGGGACTTGAACAGATATGTGTATTCCAATGTTGATTAGCAGCATTACAGCCGTGAGGTGGAAACCACCCAGGTGTCGATTAACCGATAAATGGATAAACAAATGGTCTACACCTACAATGAAATATCATTCAGCCTTAAAAAGGCATGAAATTCTGATACATGCTACATCATGGATGAACCTTAAAGACACTGTGTTAAGTGAAATGAGCCAGACACAACAGGGCGCATATTGTATAATTCCACTCACATGAAGAACACAGGGACAGAAGGTGGAACGGGAGCTACCAAGGGCCGAGGGGAAGAGGAAAGAGCAGTTCGTGTTTAATGGGCAGAGTTTCAGCGTGGGACAATGAAAAGTGCTTGAGATGAGCAGTGCTGATGGCTGCACGACAACGTGAGCATTCTTAATGCCACTGGACTGCATGCGTTGAAATGGTAAATTTCATGTTACGTATGTTTTACCTCCAAACCCCCATAGAACAGCATAATACACAGAGTGAACTCTATGTAAACAAACGAGTTAACAGTGTATTAATATTCATTCATCGACTGCACACTAACACGTAAGATGTTAAAAATAGGGGAAGTGGGAGCATTAGACATCTCTGTGCTTTGTGCTCAATTTTTCTGTAAACCTAAAACTGCTCTAAAAAATAAAGTCTATTAATTAAAAAAAAAGAAATCTAATAACCAAAGGAGGTTTCTCGGTAGCAACTTCCTCTCTTTAGTGCAGTGCCCTGTACTGATGATTCTCTGGTGGCCCCTTTCCTTATCCGGGTCCCTTGACGCCCTTGTCTGAACCCTGAGCCCCCACCACATAGCTTCCTTTCCTGCCGATTCTGATCTCATCTCTTTCATGTCCACGTTTGTCCTGCTCCTAGAGGCCTGGATTCTGTATTCTCTTGTTCACATGGCCCTGGATGCTACTACTGTTCCCAGTCTGTCAATCTTGCTCTAACTTATGACTTGTCTTGACCTCACTGTTTGTACATATTTGGGCTGGAAGGGATTGGCCTACTGCTGACCCCTGGTACTCTAACCTTTGATACAGTTCCCTAATTCTATCTACCAACCTTGTATTTATCTTGCTGTAAGGCCCAGCCCAGCCTAATATGAAGAATGCTTGGGGGGAGCGATACTGGCACAAAATAATATTGAAAAACATTTCTTAAAACTAGAAATAAAAGAGTTCGTTATTCAATATAAAATGCTTGTTTATCTTAGGAGCAGAATTTTATTCTACCTTCTAACTTCCTGCCTTGCAAACTTGAATGGCTACCAGGGATAGACAGTTCAAGTGTACCAGATATAAGACAAAAAGGTATAGTCTCAGAATAGTGACTGACTGAGAAGCACAACTCTTACCTAAATGCAATTAAAACAAGAGATCCCAACACTGTGTGAGCCAAACAAAACTCAAATTTCAGGCTAATGTGGCCCGTAGACGTCCGGGCCTCTGTGCGAGTTGGTATGTTAAAAAAGAGAGAAAGGAGGGGAAGAGAAGGGAGGGGAGGGAGAAGCATGAGCGCCTAATGCAGACTCTACTGTTTATGACATTAAATTTGGACTATATCACTCCATACATTTATTAAAATACCAGGGAGAACCTACTCTAAGTGTTTGAATTAGCAGATGAATCGGAAGGCACACTTTCCTCCAGGCAAACTAGGTACATGCCTTGGTGATCAGAACACAGGCTACTATTCAGTCTGGCCTTGCTTCCTCAGCCAGGAGCTTTTGTGCAGTGCATAATAAACTGCACACCTGTATACGGTGGACCCCTCCTACCCCAGAGCTGAAATAAGTTATTTTAATAAAGTAATTACTTAGATTCTGGGAGTCAGTACTTTCTAGCCCACCAGCTCTCTTCACCTGATGAACCATTCTAAATTTATAAACTATTTAAGATGTCAAAATAATTCACACCCTGGCAATGCCTTTCAATAGTTTGATATCCAACCACTTACTTGAATCTTCCCTGCCCTCAAACTTGAACATGGCTGACAACTTCACTGCCCACTCCACTCACCTTGCTGTCTGGGGAGGTGCACGGCATAACCCGGCTGTGAACTGGGCCTCCTTGCACAGCTGCCTGGCTCTAACTGCCTCAGCTCTGCGGGGGCATCCGTCAGCTCAACCAAGGCCCTGAGCTTCGTCATTACCCAAGAGTGACATCTTTTATAAGATTCTTCCCACCTAACTCACCCAGTTCTGCACAGTAGACCCAGAAAGGCTCTAACTAGGGACACTAAGAAATAAGTCATAAAATCTTATTGGCATCTTCGAGCGTTTGTGTTAGCATCTCTAACAAGGTGAAAGTCAGTGGCAAAGAGGGTGAGTCTGAACACTGAGAATGACTCATATATATAATAACAGATACTAATAACATTATTTAAAATATTTAACACAAGGGCAGGAGCTAGCATAAAATATTTAGAAAGCTATGGCCCTCTTTTCTTCAAAATTACATAAATAGATTGATTCTGCCCACAAGGATAATCAATCCATTAACATTCACAGAGCACTATGACATGTAAGTAACTGAGTGGGGGAAACAATGTAAAAATGTGTAATAGAACGACTATGTTTCACATCAAAACTCAGGATATGCGGTCTAATGAGGACATGCCAATGGGAGAGAACATCAAAACTGAAACTTTAAAGTTAAGGAGTATAAAGTTAATGAAAATCTCAGATTATCCACAATGGCAAAGAGCTGATAATGTAAAGGAGAAAGATGAAAATTTTCTAAAGGATAACAAATAACAACAAAAAAAAACAGACGAAGAGCACCTTGTCTGGGACATGTAACTGGCAAAGACCAAAAGGTTTAATAGCACCTAAGTTGGCCAGTATTGAAGAAATGCGCTCTCCCAGATGCTGTTGATGGGAATTTAAATTAATATAATCTTTATGGAGGGCAATTTGTCCCCCATGGTACAACTTAAAAATTCACATATGCTTTGCCTCAGCAATTTCACCAGAATTTATCTTACAGATACGACTTATTTGTGTAGAATTCTGTCTGTGTAAGAATATTTATTGCGGCAATGTCGATAACTGTCAAAGAATTATTATTGCCACAATCAAGGTTAAAAATTATGAGCTACTTTTAATGATTCAGGTAACATTTTTGAGTTCTGCCACTCATCTTCTAAAACCTTTAAATACAATGTAATAATTGTAAAAAAATATATATATATAAGCTACTATATAGCATTAAAAAGAATGAGGAAGCTCTACATGTACCGATATGCGACAATATCCAAAATATAGTAAGTAAAAAGCAAAGTAGAACAGTGTGCCTAATATGCTATTATCAACACACACACACACACACACACACACACACACACACACACACGTTCAGACGTACATAAGAGACCAGCAACAGTAACTGTCTTCAGGGAAGCAAAGACCTTACTTTTCACAACGCAACATTTGTACTTTGTAAATTTTATACTATGTGCATATATCACCATATCGAAAAGATATATATTCGTAGGTGAAGTTCTACAGAAAGGAAGAGACTGTGTTAAGCAGGAGTGGCTAACGAAGTCTCCCCGCAGAAGGCGCCTGAGTGAAACCAGCCTGGGGAGATGGCTGCCAAGAGGAAGCCATTTTTTGTCTGCAAAGACAGAGTGAGAAAGAGAGACTAACATCATGCAGACACTGCATGCTACTCCCTTTGCCACCCTTTCTTGTGCTTCTCTCCTAGCAGGGCATGTGTATGAACATACGAGGTAATCCATTCACTTACCGAACGCCTGTCATGAGCTAGGTACTAAGCTGGATGCTGAGGACATGAAAATCAATGAGACTCGGTCCTCATTCTCAGTGAGCGCTCTGTGTGAGAGAAGTGCAGCACGAGGTAAGCAGAATAAGAATTCTAGAGGAAAAAACTTGACTGACGTGTATCCAAGAGCAATTATCCATCTGTTCTACATGATGCGGTAATAATGACGGTGGTGACGAAAACAGCAGCTAACATGTACCAAGGGCCAAGACACTGCCCTAAGTCACTTTCACAAATTAATTCATTTAATCTTCACAACAACCCTATGAAGTAGGTATACTATTATCATACCATTTTAATACATGAGGCGCAGAGTATTTTTTTAAAAACTCATCCATAGTTATACAGCTAGTAAGGGGCTGGACCCAGGCTTGGACTCAGGCTTGGACTCAAAAAAGTGTGGCTCTGGAACTAAGCTACAAACTACTACTACTGATCCCGAAAGAACCAGTGCCAACCTCAGAATAATAATACCACGTTACATTCATTTGAATATGACTTTGCAGTTTACAAAATACTTTCACATGTTATCTCATTTTCAATTTATAATCGCCTTGTGATCCACTCTCTTTGAAATGAACACACATTCATTTCGCTTACCACAATAAGTGAAATAATAAAAACAATGATAAATTCTCGAAATTCTCATCACTGAAAATAACTGAAGTAGTAGAAAAGTTTCTTTCAAAGAACGCTACAGGAATTCATCACCTGGTACATTCGAGTTAGACGGTATTAGTCAAGCATCACTGCTTTCATAGGAAAGGCAATGAGATGAACTAGATAATGGGATTTGCATATTGTAAATGCCGTTTAAACAGCGAGATAACGCCTTTGACTTACTAAAATAAAAATTATGATTCTTATATTCTATTAATTATAGTTACATTGAGCACTTTGACAACTGGTATATGTTTAAATATTATACTATTCAATTAGCATTAAATAAAATGCATCATAATTCTCTACTTCTCAAAGTAGGTTAAATTGTTTGAACAGAACGAGCTAGAAAAGAAAGTTTGAAAAGCAAATTTACGTGTCAAATTTAGGAAAGGAAATCCCCCAATTTCCTTCTACAAGCTTAGCTCTTAAATAGATCTGGAGATACACTGTAGAAGGTACCAGCTGACATCACTCAATGGGGGGTTTCTTACTTTTGTTGATTTTGGATTACCCTGTTTCTATTTTTTTGAATCAATATATGACTAAAGAGAAACCACTCAATGAAAGTGAAATGTGCACTTCCCTTATAAAGTAAAATAAATATTCTTGACTCCATTTTCCAACGAAAGCACACAAATGTCTGGTTAAAAAAAAATTATAAAGCCTTGGTTCCACTGGAAGGGAAAAACATTGTCAGCCACCTTCCTAGAATAATGTTTTCTACAGAGTGTTTCTACAGTATTATCTCATGCTCTTTAAAAGAATCTCTCTTTAATTAATATTTAACTTCTTGGGAAGACATAGCTCGCTCCTAAATTCAGTATATTCTTACCTCTTCACTTACCCAAATTCCACCTCTTCTTCAAAGTCTTGTTCAAAATGCATATTCTCTATGAAGCCATCACCTTCTGGTTTCAAAGATCTCTCCCTTCTCAGGCTTTAATTATATGAATCATATATTCTGGCAGCTGATCATTTGCCTCCTAATTCTCTAATTCAATAGTACTCAGTTTATATTTCTCTCATGGCACTTATTATTTTACTTTGAATTACAGTTATTTTTAAATATCTGTTTCTCTGCTCCGCTCCAAGGACTAAGTCATGTCTATCTGTGTACTATCTTTGATTAAAGCCCAGTCCTTGACATAGTAATAATATGTGCTTTCTGGATTGAATGGACTTAAATTTTGCTCATCTATAAGAATGCAAACTTTCTGAAAGAAAAGAATATGCCACATTTCTTTTTCTCTATTCTTAAGTACCAAGCTCAGTGCCAAGCACAAAAAAGCCATTCAAAGACATTCAACAAATACTGTATAAATAAACCAGTTGTAGTTTAGTTTTACTTATGTTAAATTATCTCTTCAGTTGCTTTGGTATCTGAATGTCCCTGATCAAACGGATGACTCAAAAAATGAGGTAACTTGAAATACCCCTTGCTTTTGAGGGTTCCACATTGAGAAGTGAGGGTTAATCTCTCTCTCTCTCTCTCTCTCTCTCTCTCTCTCTCTCTCTCTCACTCACACACACTCACACACACACACACACACCACGCACCAGTGCTGTTTTCCATAGTTATAAACTGATACGGTGGACTGAAAGCCTGGCTGCAAGACTTACTACCTCTGCCCACTAAGAGGCAGACTGTATTCTCCCACCCCCTTGAATCTAAGCTGCCTTTTGAGGACTCAGACCAATAAAGTCTGGCAAAAGTTACACTGAGCAATTCCAAGCTGAGGCCCCAAGAGATCGTCTGTCTGCTTTTGCTCTTGAGCCTCTTATCTCCCTTCTGTCATGGTGTGAACGAACTTGAACTAGTCTGCTGGAGGGTGAGACCACATGGAGTGGGGACAAGCTGTCTCCACTGAGTGTGCCCTAGACCAAGAAGCCCAAGCCAATCAGGCAGCTGAGTGCAAATGCGTGAGTGGGCCTAGCCGGACCAGCAGAGGAATCAACCAGCTCCACCCAGTCCACGTGGGCAATCCATGGAAGTACGAGCCAAATGAATGGTGGCTGTTTTAAGTCACTTAGTTTTGAGGCGGTTTGTTCTACCACAAAAGTTAACTGGGAGAGCTAGAAACCCATCACCATTTAAATTTAAAACAGAACACTGACATGGCGTCATAATACTAATCTCTACTCCACAGCAGTTTTGAACTTTTCATTGTGCAATGAAAATCACTGCACAATGTTTAATGTTTATTTTAAAATAATCTTAAACAATCTAGTTATGATTAAATATTCTAATTTAATAAAATGGTATAATTATGATTAAAATACAATAATAAATAATAAATAAAAAGTAACTGCTAGCTTTTTTATCAATTTTTCTAAAAACCTATTATCTAATAAATGAGTACACCTCATGCCTATCCCGTATGCACTATGAGAATATTTTTTAACTACACAACATGTTTCTTGCTTGAAGTCTGATGTGACCGCTACTCTTCATTGCTTTAAATACCCAAATCTGGGAGGGTCGACATAAGCAGTGAAGCAAACTCTTAATCAATACTGCCAATGAGTAGAAACATAGAAAATCAAAAACAATGGCTAATTCTAATGCCTTCAATTTCATTAGGTTATGAAAATTAGTTTATGAATTTCGAAATATATAAAATACGAGTAATTATCAGTGTAGGACTAAAAAGTTTGTGCATCCCTGGTAGTAGGAAATTCAAGTAAAATAAGAAAATGACACTAAGACAAACTCTCCATCAGTGTTGTTGGCCCAGCTGCTCTTGGTCCTCCTTCCGGCCTCCTCGGCACTATTTGCTGGCTGCTCCTCGTCTTCCTCCGCTTAAGACCCTCTTGGACTCTTCCCCTTGGGCGGCCATCTACTCCCACGGCCCCAATGATCACCTGGGAACAATGAAGAGCCTCTCTCCCTCTCTTCAGCCACGGTCTTACATTGTTGATCCTCAACCATTGTTGAGGATCTATGCCTGAATCCAGCACCTTAAATTTGATACACGTGACATTAAGGTCGTCCTCCTCACCCGAGGACCAGCTCTTCCATGAGACATCACATTGCTTTTAATGGTATCGCTTTTTTCCCAGTCAGTCCAACTAGAAACCTCAGGGCCACCTTCGACTCCTAGTTCTCCTGTGTCTACTGTTGTTTTAAATGAATAGACGAGTCCTACAGGTTTAACCTCCATGGCAGCTCCTGCATTCACTCTCTCTTTTCCAGTTCCTCCATCACAACTCAGGGTATCATCGGTACTTGACCGGAACAATGTATCAAGGCCTCTTCCCACCCCATTTATCCTACACAACACAACCAGATTTATCTTCTTAAAGTTCAAACTAATCAGATGGCTCTCCTAATGAAAACTATATTGCTCCCACAACTTACTAATTAAACTGTCCTGTTCAAGGCAACAAATTGCTCCATAAATCGGTCCCAACTCACCTTTGTAATCTCATCTGACGTCCTTATGACCTGACAGGACTACTCGTTGGTCCTCATGTCCTGTGCCTTATTTTCATTTCCGGTCATGGCTTACAGCATTTCCTTGCTCAGTACTGTCGACAGGAGTACATATACAGTATCTGCACTGCTTTAAATTTTAACATTATATGATAAAGCAATTTCTAAACATTTCATTTTTTTTGATAAATGATTTTCACAAATCTGTTGTTTACAAATTTTCCTATTGAATATCACTGAGAAACATCTTTGTATTTGCATTTTGCATTATTTTATTAGAATTAATTCCCAAAAGTGCAATTATCAGGAAAACATTTTAACGGTCTTGCTACACATTCCATATCTGTAATATTCAGTTAATTACAGTTATCCTAAGTTATCAGCATATTATCAAAGGTTACGCTTGACTCTCAGATACAGTTGGTAGATTTTATGAACTACAATGTTTGTATTTATAACCTATACTTCTGACATGTTTCTCCCACCCCTCTGCTCCTTCGGGGCCTCCTCTGCTCCAACTATGACTCCCAGTCTCCAGTCCATGCAATGACCAGAATTCAGCTGCAGGCCAATGGCCATCAGAGCAAAAACAAAGAAGAGCTCACTGCTTCTCAAAGCTTGGGATTCTGAAAACATAATAATATACTTTCTATTTTTAGAGGCGGGGTCATGGAGAACTTGCTATTCGAGTCAAATAAGTCAGTCAAGATGAGAAAGTTAATATATTTCAGACAGTATGCCTGCGTTGGCATGTACCATCACGAAAACCAGTGGACACAGAATATTTTAAAGGACAGTGTTAATAGATGTTCAAATATCAGACTATAAATTGGATACGTCAGTATTGGTTTCCATTTTGCACACTAATTAAACAAACAATTAGCCTATTTCTCATTATTAGAAATAAAAATAATTATTATAAAGCCACCATACTAAAGCTACCATGAACTGTGCCTCAAATTCCTCCTCCTGCCAAACCACCTTACATGGTAATCTTCCTAATCTCTGCTATCAGATTTGCTCTCCAAATTTCAACTGCTTAAAGGTCCCGCATTATAGATGTCCACTTACTCCGCCGTGGGGAAGACTCCCTGAAGTCAGTGACATCTCTGTTAAGGGAGAAGGATGGAAATGCCGAGCCAAGTGAAGTGAGAGAGGGAGTAAGCAGAACGTTACGCAGGGAGATCGGCAAGTGTGAGAGTCTGGAAGTCAAAGGGAACACAACACCTTTGGGGAATTACAAGTGTCTGAATCGAGGGGCTAGAGAGGAGAGCAGCGAGAAAGTGAAAAAGAAGCCGAGTGCCAGAATGGCTTATTCCAAGAGGCGTTGGGGAAGCCCAAGAAAGGCCATGTGGTGGGCGACCATGACCAGACCTACTTTAGAATGATCAGTCCCTCTGGCAAGAACTGGCGGGAGGCAAGGCTGGAGCCGGAAGTACGTGGGAGGCTACGGATAAAACTGCAGATGAAGCAGCAGTAGCAGTGAGTGGGAGAAGGAAGTGGAGACGGGACTGGGAGAGGTTTTTGGGAATGGACGGCATATCTTGATAACTGGCGGAAGATTCTTTCCTCTTTGTAGGAAAATAGCTTTTTGCTTTTGATAAGTGTAAAGTAAAGCCGCTGTGCTCTGAAGCAGAGGAAAACATACATAAATAAGCTACTACTATATTTTTTTGACTTATAATACTATCAAGTGTAAGATGTATTTTCAACTGGCTACTTCGGGCCTGGGGAATCACTACCACTTAACAGGAGAGATGGAGGTTGTTAAGGCAGATGGTTGTGGGGAGGAATGGAAAATTCCTGAGTCCGACTCGTAAGTGTCCTGCTTTATGCAATCCAAATGAAGTCACCAAATAGTGTCCCCCTAGGGAAAGAGGAAGGAAGTACTTTCCATCAGTAAGCACCCAATGCTCGAACTAGGCAAGGCAGGTTGCCAGAAAGTCTGGGAACCACCTCCAGCCAATTGGCAGCCACATCTGTATTTCGCACATGGTTGCTGCCCAGGTCTGCCCGAGTGAGGGCACAATGCCTTACCCTACCCTCTCATTCCCAGGACTGGTGTGTGTCAAACTATCTGCCAGGGAATAGTTGTCCCATGGGAAAAAAACAAAGATTCCATAAACTAGGTTTTCATCCCCTTTTGTAGTCTTCCATTCATTCCCAAAATTGTAGGATGCACCGGTCCCATGCCAGGTGTTATTCTAGGCACTGCGGAAGGTATCGATCAAGGCAGACAAGTACCTGCTCTCACTGAACTGACATTCTAGCCAAACGCAAACTACATAATAAAGACTAAGGGATCCCACGGTAAAGAAAATTAATTAATTTATCTGACTGTGAAAACTTGATTATTTTATTTTTCAAAACAAATTCCCTACATTTATTTTGGAAAACTCTACTCAATACCTTTCATCAACCCTCACCCCATACTCTCATTTCTTCTCCAAATTCTGCACGGTAAGTTTGAAGACCCTGCAATTTCAAGTGACCAGTATCCTGTTTCTCTCGCTCTCAAGACATTAATTACTTGCCTATGTTCCTTGTGCCTAGCACAGTGCTCTGCATATAGGAAGTGCCCGTTCATGAAAATATATAATTGGAAATAAGTCATCAGGTGATTAAGAAAAAAAATCTAACTAAATAGCTGGGCTGAAACAGCAGAGCTGCTTCTCTCCAATTAAATCTAGTGTATATAAGAGAAACCCTAATATAGAAAAGACTCAAACAGCCTCTGGTGATAAATACAACTCCATTACATCTGTCCCATTACATTTGCTCATAATCAATATACTTCACCACAGGATGGTTCGTTATGTGAATAGTGCTATTCCTGACACTTCATTCTCTGATTTCCTATCAAGAAAAGGTTACCAAAACCTTTTATATTATACTGAAAAATGATTTGTTACCTAATCAACATTTTTTTGTTCATACCCTGTTCACGAAAGCACATTTCATACCTATGTGACAGTCTAGTAATACTTTATCCTTCACTAAAAATCTCTTAATGCTTTAAAAAAATAACTAAAACACTCTGAGCTTGTTTCCTTGCACTTGAGAATTTATGCCAACTGCCAATAACTTATAAAACGTATGTTCTTTGAAGTAAAAACAATTAAATGCCTTTAAGCAAGCTAAAAAAGATGAGGTAACTAATGTTTGGGAGTATACTACAGTTTATAAAACACTTTCGCTTTTCTTTTTTAACTATCTGATTTAACCCTTACACAACTCTGTGGGTTAAGGAGCATATCTTGTTAACTGGATAAAGATTTACAGAAGATTTACTTTAGTGAAAAGTAAAATTCCATTGATTTGATCAAAAACCCACAAACTGCTAGTTGGATGAGCCAGAATCTGAACTTGTATATTCTGATTCCAAATTTCAGGATCTTTCCATGGCTTAGACAGTCTCTGTCTTTTAACACTGTTATCGAAATATCTCGGTGATCACATAAATGAGTTTAAAAATGATCGAGAAAATAGGATTTCATGACCAATATAAATTTTAACAAATGCAAGGCAGATAACTCTGAAGGACAGTACTTGAAGATAACAAATACGCACGTATGATTATTATCGAGGCTATCAAATATGCGTATGAATAAATACCTTTGTTTTAGAGCTCTTAAGGAACATACCACATTTCCACTTAAGTAAAGCAAAGTGAGTAGATGCTAACTAGGTGTGCCAAAGATCAGAATGTCAGCTCCATGAGCACAGGGATTTGTGTATTTTGTTCACTCCTGTACTGCCAGCACACCTGATAAACACTTGTTGAATGAATGCTAAGTACAACATGGAATATAAAAAAGAGACTCCCAGACATAGGAGAATAAAGTTAGTTTGTATTAAAACCTAGGACGCTAAGTACAGTTTAATTCTTTAGGGAATTATTGAGTAACGTGTGCCTATAATTATGCTGTGTATGTATGGATCTTCTCTCTTAGCTAATCAACTACATGAGATCTGGAATTAGAGTCAGATTTGTATCCTCTAGAATATCTAGTTAGATAACTTTTCGTAGATTAGTTATTTTCAACCCTGAATGTACATTAGCATAACCTGAGGAACTTACCCCACCAGACACCAACTAAGTCTGAATCTCTGGGGCTGGGGTGGAGCTCTGATTTTACTTTTAAGGTTTATGTTGACACTGACATCCAGTGATGAGAGAGTACCAACCACTATTGTAAACCAATGGTTTTCAAATTTTCAAACTCTGGTGTACCAGAGAATCACCTGGAGGGCTTGTTAAAATTCAGCCCCACTCCCAGAGCCTCGGATTCAGTAGGTTTGGGGTAGCCCCTGAAAATCTGCATTTTCAATAAGTTTCCAGGTGATGATAATGCTGCTGGTGTAGGAACCACACTTGGAGAACCACTGTTTCAGACCATCTACAATGTTTCTTGAATGAATGAAATAATAAATGCAGGAGACACACAAATAGAAAAACATGAACATTATAGGAAAAATTTAAATATAAAAACTGAACTTCACGCTCAACATTATTGGTCATTAGGAAAATGTAAATTAAACCCACAATGAGATATCACTGCATACTTACTAGAATGGTTAAAATTAAAAACAAAATCAAAATGTCCAAGTGATGGTGAGGGGACATAGCACCTACCACTCTCACACACTGCTGGCGGGAATGCAAAATGGAATGCCACAGTGGAAAACAGTCTGTCAGTTTCTTGTAAGTTAATATACTTACCATATGAGCCAGCAACCCCATCCCATCCATACCTGGAAATTTATCCAAGAGAAATTAAAACATACATTCACATAAAAACCTGTAGATGACTGTTTATAACAGCTTTATTCATAATGGCCCTAAGCAGGGAACTACTAAAATGTCCTTCGGCTGGTGTCTGGATAAATAAACTATGGTACATCCATAGGATGGAAAGCAATACTACTCAGCAACACAATGCAACAAGCTGATGATATTGCTCAGTGAAAGAAGCCACTTAAAAGGCTACATACTGTACGATTCCGAGTATGCAACATTCTGGAAAAGTTAAAACTATGGAGAAAACAAAACAGTGGTTGGCAGGGACTGGAAATGAGGGAGGTGTTGGCTATGAAGGGCACCCAATATATACATCCAGCAACTATAAAATGTAAAGCATTCTAACCTCAGAAATTAATAACTTGACAAGATAATTACTTTCTTAAGTGTGATGTACATCGTCCCCAGGACACTTAAGATTTGGTCTTCCTATTCTAGGTTCAGGCTGCTTTCTGAGCACAGATGGCATCACACTCTCTCAAAATAAGCCACCATGAGAGAAACACCCATAGCTCACAGTTTGTGTTTAAACTTGCCGCTGACTCATTTCTTCCTTGATAACTGAACCTTTCTTTCCCAATAACTTTAATTATAGCCATCTCTCATTCTACAGCTTCCCCTTTCCTCGGGAACGTGTTTGTTATCCTTGTGACCTCCTGACTGTGAGACACTGGGTAAATATGTCACTTCCAAGATTCAGTCTGCTAAAAAGAGAACCTGCATTTTTCATGCATTCCTCTCCTGCACGTGGATGTCGGGAACACTGAGAGAGATGATGTATGTGCATGGGATTATTGTTGTTACGCTTGAAATAAACTTCATGGAATTTGTTCTAAACTTGTAATGCAATGAATGTCCTACTCCTGTCTGCCATATCATAGCAACTATTCATACCGGAAACAGCATTCTTAGGCACTATTTATTGAATTTTTTGGTACTGCCAACACCATGGAATCTGGGAAAGGAGGACGTGGTTTTAAGTTTCCCTCTGTAACTTACTTTGTGACCCTGAGCAAACCACTTAGCTTTTATGAGTCTCACTTCTTTATCTATAAAACGGGACTACAACTTCATGTTTTTCTAGTGGCTACTTAGAAGGCAAGATGAAGCACACATAAACTGCTACATAACGTCTGATCTAATTCCTATTCCCCGGTCTCTGAACAGAAGCACCCAGCACGAGACTCTGTCTCAGCTAGGCAAAGCGGACACCCTAGTGTCACTGGCACACATCAGTGCAGATCTACGGGAGACCCGAATAAACTGTCCACTACTCAGGAGTCCTACGACCGATCAGTTTTTCAAGAGATAAATGACGTACCTGAGTTGAGATAAAAGAAGACCGTGGGAGTGTTTTCCAGAGGTGTCACAGTGTGTAGGGAAAATGACACATGCGTTGGTGTTACCCGAACCGGGCCTGGAATTTCAGCACTTATGATCTTAGGGAAGTTATATGGCCTCTCTCTGCATATTTTCTAACCTATAAAATGGGTCTAGTTGTCCCATAGAGTTGTGAGAAATCAACAATCATGTATATAAAGGATTAAGTACCAGACCCCGTGCATAGGTAGGCACTCAAGCAAACAACGCCCGTAGTTATTCATTAATTCAATAAGATGTACTAGGCACCATACAAAGCCTGGCTATTCCCTTTATTATTACTACTTTCTTAGAGGGCTAACACAGACCCCAGGCGAAGGCAGAGTGGATGGACATCTTCATTGCTTATTAGGGCATGTAGAAAAGCTCATTTCCCGCTACCAAAGAGCTCCTTGATAGAGTAAAGCCTTGACTAAAATTCCAACATGGCAGAGTCAGTCAAATTAGAATTAATCTTTTTTCTTTGCTTACTCAATTATTATTTGGTACCCCAATCTGCTTTAAAATGTAAACATTTATGGGAAGTAACAACTTTATAAAACAGAAGAGGGAGGATAATCACAACTCTCCCCAGTGCCCTCTCGCTGCCCTGGCATCTCCTGCCTTCTGTTTACCAGCTTCATAACCTTAGGCATATCACTTGACTTCTCTGAAGCAGCTTCATCATTATGATGGGAATAGTACCATTTAGCTTCAATGAAGACATACAGGAAAGAGAAACTGTATAGGGTGGGGAACACAAAGAAAGCAGAAGGGAGGAAAGAGACACAAAAAAGTCAGAAAGATACGGACTCAGAGAAGAGGAAGAGGGAGAGAGGTAAATATACTAAGAATTAAAAATTTGCACAGGGCAGAAATTTCACTCATTGAGCATAAATCCCCAGGCCAGAGATATAATTCAGACTAAGAAAGTCAGTCTCTGCTATGAAACTTCTGATTTTTAGCATTTTCCCACAATCAATGGTCACCCAGCAAGTGAATGGTGATGGCTTTATCTACACTACCATGGAAAAAACGAAGAGCAGCTGAGGGCCACGGAGATGATAAAACTGTCTACAGAAGAGCCAGAAAACGTAATTTTTCATAAATTTGCTTAAATGTTCTAAGCAGTCACACTTAAAAGAGTGATACTTAATTCCTGAGCATGATGTTACTACGGTATTAAAAACTGTATTTTACTATACACACTATACATTTGTACCAACATATCACTGTAAAGGGTTCTATACATATGATCATATATATATTGACTTTTTGGAGTAATTTAAAGGATTTTCAAAGACCATATAAGTTGTTAACCTTTGCTGCTGATTTTTGATCCCAACCCTAGAAATGCTAATTTCCTTTCTCATTCTCTTCTTTACTGATGACACATTATTGAAGGGAAAAGGAGTTTTATCATCAGACTCGCCTTAACTAGGTTCTGATCCTCTTTTTCTAGTTGAGTAATTCTGTTCTGTTAATATTACCTGAGCTCTGAGTATGTGAGGAATGAAAGGCACATAGAGATGACTAAGAAATTATTCCTGTCTTAAATAGTTTTGGGCTTCAGTTACTTGCAGGCCATAAACACGCACTACTTGGATAGACAGTTACGTCTTATGACAAAGAGATTTACGTGTTGAGGGGTATCAGGATTAAGTCAGGCCGGTCAACACTGCGTGGTTTAAATGCACTCAACATATTTCTAGGCAAAGCCAAACATTTCCCTCTTTGTTTCTTCATCTCTTTCTTTCCAGGTTTCAAAACTCACACACGCCTTCTTAATCTTCTCTATAAACCCCACAGTTCACCTGCATCTGGTGTAGGGGCTCCCATACCTGGCTCCATGTGCTTTTCAATACAACCCACCATGCTCAATCCACTGGTAATTGGCCAAACTAATACTGATGTCTCTCGTTAAGTCCAACACCAAAAAACGGTATGAGAAGGTAAAATCAAAGGTCATAAACTGGAACTTTTGTTTGCATGGTGTTTTAAAAGTCTAGTAACAAATAAATAATCTGCAAGATTTCTGAATCTTCCAAAAGAAGCTGGCAACACGGGGTCCACGCTCACTCATGTCAGCGACAGACCAGCACAGCTAGCTGGTGCCTCCTTCGGATAGGGCATAAGATCTCATGTCTCTGAAGGTTCTTCTGAAGACTCTGGTGACCATCAAGGACCTGGGCTATAGGTACCAAATGCCTAGACCTCATGCTGGAGGAGCTCAAGGAATACAGCAGTAAGCAAAACGCAAGTCCCTGCTCTCATGGAACTACATTGTGGTGTGAAACAGATGCTGAATGAAAGGGAAAATCGACCCACTAGGTACAGTAGAGTCAAGGTGTTTAATGTTCCCGTGGAATTCCCTATTCAATGTGAGCGACGTGAATGGCCACTCCTTATTTTCAGTTTTGAGATCTAGACTGAGCATGCTTAAAGGAAAGGTACACAGTTATTTTGTGACTCTACATAATTATAAGATTACAGTGTAAATTCATACATACATATCTCGAATACATATGTCATTGTCACTGAAACTGATTTCTAAGTTTCAGTGACAAATATCTCCATCTCATTTTCTGCATATTTCACATCTGACCTAAATATACTGTTACATCTGTGATGAATACCTTCAGATTAGCAAACTTGCACTTAAAAAGACATGCTCTCCTTTATGCTTAACATTTAACTGTACCAACAGAATTACATTGTATATTAGATTACCTCAACACTGAAGATCTCAGATTCAGTCAATTCTATTTTTGACCATGAAGCGAAGCCCTTATGTTCTGAAGGTTTCTAAGAATCAATTCTTGTCTAATGCTCTCAATTTCTGCCTTGCTAACCTGCACTAAAACTTTTGAAGCCTGCTAATGAGATAACAGGCAAATGAATAAAGCACATCAGAAAGACTGCTTGATGACTTGAGAAAGTGTCTATACGGAGGTGTCTGCACATTCTCATTAAGTTCTACCATACTGCCTCCTTCCCCCCACAATCCTTCGGCACACTCTCTGCTGCTGGGCCTGGACCCAACCTCAGAACCTTCTTGAACATATAGCTCCAGGCAGCCCCTGTTCATTGACGGGGAATATTTGTCACCCGTATGAAATCTGCATTCCTATTCTGACTCTTCGTTTAGGTCCCGCGTTATAGAGTATTTGTTTCTAACATTCTTTGCTTTAGAGTTCACATTTGTTAGTAATGGTTCTCACGTTATTTCATGTTTGTATATTTTGTATTCTCCAAGTACCGGGACTCTGCCTTTTATTTATCTCAGATCACCAACTGTAATGATTCATACACAGTAGGCACTCAAAGTGTTCTGAATATACCTGAGACAAATGTATGAGACTTAGTAAAAAAAAAAAAAAAAAAAAAAAAGGAAGAAAGAAAGAAAGAAAGGAAAAAAAAAAAACAGAAAAAAGAAACTCAAGTTAAAAAACAAAAAACAAAAAACAAAAAAACTGCCCTTGTTTCTGATTATGGTTTGGACCAGGAGGTTAGTAAACTTTTTCTGTAAAGAGCCAGATAACAAGTGCTATAAGCTTTGTGGGTCAGATGGTCTCTGATGCAGCACTCAACTCTGCCATTGCAGCGTAAACACCTACTGACAATATGCAAATGAAAAAGCATGTCTAACAGCCAATATAACTTTATAGACTCTGAAATCTGAATTTTATATAATTTTCACGTGTCGCAGAAGATTGCTCTTCTCTTGATCTTCCCCCCCCCCCAAACGATTAAAAATTATAAAAGCCATTCTTAACTTGCAGGCCATAGAAAAAGAAGAGGCAGACTGAATTTGGCTCACAGGACAGAGTTTAGTGACTCTGGCCTAGATCTGCGGTTCTCAAAGTGAGAATTTCTGGTGGTCTGCAAGATCCTTTCAGCAAATCTAACTTCCTAAGTGTGAGGCCAGATTTTCTGTGTACTTCAAACAAAACAATGTGCTACAAGAGACTGAAAACAGAAGCAAATGCGAAGAGCCAGCCATCTTCACTAAGGCAGAAGCTGAGGAGACTGGCGAAAGTGTAAAACAATGCCACTCTTCTCACTGATTTTTCTTTACGTTTCGAAAATATATTCTTGTATTTCATAACGCTATTTATGTTAACATGTCATGGATTTATTATTGATTTTTAAGTGGATTAATATTGTTTAAATTCCTCAAGTGTTGATTTCTAATATGATAAATGTCAACAGCTATAACCCATGGGAACAAGTCCTCTGGAGGCCCTAAGTAAATTTTAAGAATGTAGAGGGATCTTGAGAGGAGACAGTTTGCGAACTAGCGGCTGACCACAGCCAGGCTGACTCATTCCTGCCGACAGAGAGCGCCCAGGCGGCAGGCGGGGACCTTCCTCAGGCCCACCAGATAGACCACCTGATTTCAACCTGTAGCTTCCTGACGTTTCTTTGATTAGATCCCGATTTGGTAAAATTTAATTTCAGGCAATTTATGTTCTTGCATAATAAAGCTGGTGAAGACATGATGGTTATTCCCATGGGGGGGCGGGGGGGTGGGGGGGCGCGTGTGTGGGAGCCCTTCAGATACGTGCAGACCATAAAAACACTTCAGCCCTTACTTTGCCAAAATAGGCAACTTGAAGCAAGTATCTCTCCTTGGCTAATATTTTCCAATTAAAAAAAAAAAATTATTGTAATTCTTTGCCTCCATGAGAACAGACCTCAAACAAACAGATTACAGTGGCTCCTTTATAAGTCACGGTCCCTTGAACCTGCCTCCACAAACACTGTGGGAGCCCGGTGCTAGTCGGCACCCTCACAGCTGCATTAAATCTAAGGAAGTAAAGTCTGCTAGTCATGGTGCAAGTTTAGTTGATAGAGCTAATAATAATGCACAAAAATTACATTTTGCAAGTGAGGGATACACATCTTTGAGACAGTATTACTATTTTGCTTATTATTTAAGATTTAAAATCTTTTTAAAAGACTATTTTAAGAGAAAAAGAAAGAAAAGTTGTCTTGAATTCCAGTGTTACCATATACTGAGAAACTTTATATAAGGAAGCATTTCTTTCAATGTAAGTTTACTTTGTCATAGGTTTAACTGTCTATCCAAATAATGTGTACTGCTGGCCTGGAGAATTCTGGCCCCCACCCGCACAATTTTAGAGACAACTAAACAATAGCTATGATCTCCAACATTTATCATTTTGTTGAATTATATATTATTAATTAGGAAGTGTTTCCCCACAAGTATATGATTTTAAATATCTTTACAGTTCTCTCTTATAGGATAATAACTTTATAAACAATAATGGAGGAAGAAAAAATTTATATTTTGGATATGTATCCTTCAATCTGTTTTATAAAATACCTAAAATATCAGGAATTATGGTCGGAAGCTAAATGTGCTATAGTTTGTGATTAACTGTCTCCAAGTAATCAAATAAAACACATTTGGCTACTTTGACCAACACCAAAACTGAAATTTACTAGCATCTTTAAGATCAGAAAACTACTAGCAAATATCACCTGTTTGGGGGATTATTACCCATTTGAGGGAACAGTGAAAATTATATTAGAAAAGATTTTGGCAGCTGTGATGTTCGATGAAGAACAGAAAATAGACTTAAAATGTGGAGAAAGTGCTTAGTGTTTAAATCTACAGTAAAAGCAAAAGTCTCACCATGATTGCAAAACATTCCAAATTGTGAAACTTAATTTGTAAAATAGACAGAAATAAAGCAGCTTCCTCAGTTATTTTTGAGATCTCAGCATCAATTCAAAGAAAATGCTTATATTTAAAATAAAGCCTATTTCAAAATATGAATCTCTATACCAAGTACAAATAAGGACATAAAATAAATTTGCATCTCATATCATGCAACATTCCTCCTGTTCCACATGTATTCAAATGAAAGTGATGTGAAACTTAAGTTAAAAAAAAAAGTTATCTGCTTCATTATTTAATTCTTTAAGCAATAAAAGAACCTTGAGTTGAAAAAAAAGAACGGCAATTGATATGAAAGTAAAAGAATCAAATTACATAAATGTTATGTGAACTACATGACAAAATTTAAAAAACGTGTACTTCGCTGTGTAGAAAAGATACATTATTTCCGGCCAATACTGTCTACAAAATTCTTTTTGTAAAATTAATCATTTTCCCTACTCTCATTTTTAAATCAAAATTACGTCAATTAAGAAACCTGAGTATAATAAAGTTGATGAGGAAGGCAAAATTTCAAAATCATATGTAATTTATACTACAACAAATATCGAAGGGATTCGTAAACGATATAAATGTCTAACCAACTATGCTGTAAACCTGAAACTAATATAAAATAATACTGAACGTCAACGGTAATTGGAAAAAAAAAAAAAAAAAGAAGGGATTTATAGAATTCTGATCCATATCTGAGAGGAAGGAAAAAAACAGCCTGAGAAAACACTGTTCCTGCTATTCCAAAGCAACAAAACCAGAATCAAAATATGGTCATTTTAAAGCTTGGCACAGCAGTTTAAAATTTGAAAAACACCGTTTTTATTTTAATAAAATCATTTTCAGTTTTCTTTTATTTTCCCAATTCCCCTCCTCGGCAGAAGGACAACACAGTGTAAATTCCTGTAGTTGGTGGGGAATTTTCTCAGCACTTTGTGGAAACTGTTGGCTTTCAGAAACAAACAGGCTGATGTGAACCAAAGGTTAGACAAAACACAGAATTGCAACAACAATCAAAAAGCCATTTAGAAAGAGGATCAAGCCAAGCAGATAAGCACACTTTACATCACCAACTCCCTGGGACTGCTCAAGTCGGCTCCCTCATTTCAAAAAGCCAAAGCAAAGCAAAGCAAAGCAAAGCAAAGCATGCTGACTTACATTGCTTCTTTAGTTCTTTCAGCTGTTGTTTAAATTGTACAAATTTTTCATTATTTTGAAAGTCTGCATCGGAATTCTTATTCTGTAAAGCCAAAAATTTCTTCTCCACTAATAATTTCAGATCTGGTATTTTTTCTGGACGTTCCTCTTTTACCTGAGGAAGATAATAATAAAACTATATTAGTTAAATGTTTAATAGTTAAATAACACAGTTGCGTAACATTATTTTTATCTCGTTTCATGCAAATAAATATATAATGAGGTAGAAAACAGAATCCTCCCAACAGAGAGCCAAAGAGGATGGGACTTGTTCCAGAACTGGCTGCTGGTGAATAATGGAGGGAGGGAATCATTCACCCCATCCGCTCATCGCTTTCTCAAACTGCCCCTTCAGTGCCCTAGCAACTTGCTGTCTCCTGACAACTACTGGAGGAAAACGTCACACCAGCTAAACTCCTGGGTCCTTCACTTCACCACCACTACTTCTTCCTTGAACCCAGGTCTGCTCAGACCCTTCTCCTCTTCCCCACGTGGTTATTCCATCCTTCATTCTTATCACTCCTCAGCTCTCCCCTCTGCCTCAGCAGGTTACGAGTGGCTTCGACTTTACAAAAGAAGTTGAGACTTTAACCTTGAACTTCACCATCTGCTACCACAGCAAGGAATAAGTGCCCTCTATTCTGTTCAAAGCTAAACTCTTGATCTATGTTCCTCCTCCCAATATTTTATTATAAAATTTTCAAACATGCAGAAAATGTTAAGAATTGTATTTTACTATTCATCCACCTCCTAGATGCCAGGATTAACATTTTGCTATGTCTGCTTTATCATGTATCTATTCATCTATCTTTCCCTCCATCCATCCTAAACTTTGTATTTAAGTTTGTTCTTAATTCCATCTTCTTCATCTCCTTCAGAACAAGCTTTCCCTCGCTCTAAGCTCTTTTCCCCAAAATCTTTAATTTGGCTCTTTACTCCCATATTTAAGAACCGATCTCTTTAATCTCTGCCCACTCCCTTCAGGTATTTTCTTCCTTATAGTCCAGCCCCTTGGGGAAAAAAGTCATCTATACCCACTGTTTCTACTTCCTCATCCTCAGTCCTCAGCCGATACAATCAAGCTGCTGGCTCTTCCACTTCAGTGCAACTGCACGTCTTCAGGCCTTCACAGTGGGTCCCTTGAATCACTGGCCTCTTCCTGATGCTTCTGCCACTAAGCAAAATTCACCAAAGTCTCCCATATGCCCCAATATGTCTTAGAGAGACTTCTTCCACAAGCCCAGTAATACTCAATTGCATTTTTTATGTTTCTTTCCCCTAATAAAATGTAAACTCTGAAAGATGTCTGATTTATCACTGTGTTACCAGCACCGCGTACATAGAAAGTAGCACTCAATATATATGTACTCAATGTATTTCAAAAAAATTAATGTTATTTGCTCCAAATATACTTACCCACTAAAACTCATAATTTATCAACTGTTATTAGTAGAGCACATAATACAATTTCTAAGCTGGAAGACAACTTAGTGATCATCTAGTCTTGATATCTATCTTCTCCAGTTTCGTAAATAAAATGATATAGAAAAAAGTTAAATGACTTATCTATGATCATCCAGTTAGAGGAAATGCTAAGACTATATGATAGATATAAAAAATTCTTGTTTTTGGTTCTGGTCAGTGGGATATAATTCTGATCTCTCTGAATTTGAGTATCAACGCATAGCAAAGCATATTAATTGATATGCTTAGATTACCCTTTGTCATGGAGATAAGAATTATATAATCTTTTGCTTAATTGTTATGCATTTTAACTAGCTAAATCGAAAGTGAAAATTAAGCATAAAACCAGCATGCCTAAATTTATATTTATATTAGAGTGAAGAAACTGACTGTGTTCTCACTATACTGATGAAAGCGCTGGATCTATCATCAAAGAGAGTTGTGAAAAATGGAGAGGCTTTAATGCCAAGTCTTATACATAATTAAAAATTTAAAATAAGCCCTGTAAGGCTAAAGAACCAATAAAGCTCAGTTTGAAACAAAGGGAAAAAAAAGAAGGTAGAAAGGCAATTTAACAAGGCCTTATGTCTCAAGAATAAGAGCTATTATTCATGGTGACTAGCTATCCTCTACCTCTACACGGGACAGAACAAGATGAAACAAATTCAAGATGGTAGCACGAAGAGTTCAGAACAGATACGGAAAATAAATTATGAGTTCTTAGAAAAGAATTATAGTCTCCGGATTTATAAAATAAAATCGACTACTCACGTCTGCCCGAGATGTTAATGGTAACATTACAGGCAGGCCTACAGATGAACTTGCCCGAGGTCTTTAATGAGTATGAAATCATTATTACATCTGGGACAATCAGAAAAAGATCTGATCTGAGCAGATGGTCAGTAAATGCAAATATTCTTTTCCAATGAAGTCTCTCACTCACTCAACACACTAAGTTTCCCTAGTTCAAATACAACTACTGCCGAGGAGTTAGACAGAATGGGATGGGGAGTGGGGAATGGCGGGAACAGACATTCTGAGGTTCACAACATGGCGACTTGAAATATGACTACGATACCTGAATAAACCAAATTTAGTGATTCAGAGTACTTTTATTCCCCACAGCCTCAAGAGAACTGCTATAAAGCATATAAATTCACGGCTTCTGGAAATCTGATGCTGCGATTGGCATAACTATCCTTTGCAAAGAGAACTTACTGTACCCCAGCTATCAAAACGAGAGTCTGGAAAACATCGAATTCGGTATTTGTTTAAATCAATGCAGTAAGTGGGGATTAACTATATTTTTAATGGTTTCTTGCTCTGTTTCTATCTTCAAGAGAAGGAGAAACATAATCCCAAAAGGGAAAGGAAAATAGCCATCCTTTGTGTAGCTGATTGGGGCAAAGAGACTGTTTATTTCCCTGGTCTGAAAAAGGGAAAAATGGCCCTCTTTTCCTAGGACGAATTTAAAACACCCCAAAGAATTTTGAGATGGGAGGAGAGAATCCATTAGATTCTAGTCCACTCCTTTCCTAAGGATGAAATCCCTAAATACGGGACTTAAAACCTCAGTGAATAAAAAAGCACAGGGTGTATTAGTTTGCTAAGGCTGTCATGAAAAAAGTACCACAGACTGGGTGGCTAAAACAAATGAAATACTTCTCTTACAGATCTGGAGGTTAAAAGTCTGAGACCAAGGTGATAGAAGCATCGGCTTCTTCTGAGGCCTACCTCTTTGGCTCGGAGATGGCCGTCTGCTACCTGTGTCGGCACACGCTCTTCCTTCTGTACGTGTCTGTGTCCAAATTCCCTCTTCTTATAAGGACACCAGTCATATTGGATTAGGATTCATTCCAATGACTTCATTTATGCTTAATGACCTCTTTAAAAGCCCTATCCCCAAAGGCAGTCACATCCTGAGGTATTGGGGATTAGGACTTAAACGTATGAACTCTGGGGCAATACAATTTAGCAAAGACACTGGGTTAATGAATTTTTTTTAAAACAGCTTATAGATTATCCATCTTTACACCATTATAATTTAAAACTGATAGAAACTACTGAGAAGTAAACTTAGCAGACATCATACTTCCATAATGGGAATTTAATACTGCCCTTGGGAGAAAGAAAGTCACATTTTTACGCTCCACCCACTTACCCATCCAGTATTCAGTGAGTGCCCACTATGTGCTAAGCGCTGTAGCTATATAGGACAGAAGACCAGAAAAGTCGATCAAGAGCAGATGGTAAGTAGCTTTGGGAGCCAGGCTATGGAAATGAGAGCTGACCTGACAGGCAGCAGAAAAGACATTAAAAGATTTTGAGGAGTAAAGTAATAATACCATGAGAATTTTAAAAAAATGATTACTATAATTAAAGCATATAAGCTGCACTACGGACAGAGAGGGAGATGGAAGTTATCGCTATACATTAGCCGATGGCAGAGGGACTGGCGACTTGGTCAAATTATGAATGTTATTTTTGAAGCAGAATGAGTGAGTCTTTTTGCGAGAGGAAGGCTGGAACTGACCAGGACTCCACGTTACTGAATATTTAACATGGGCAAATAGTTAAGCGTCATTTTCTTGGGGAAGGAAAGAGCGATCCTGAATGTCTGTATAACATCTAAATGGAGAGATCTAAGCACCTGGAAAGACATTTAAA
>NW_011888840.1:3763597-3772075 GCF_000151845.1 Pteropus vampyrus | reverse complement strand
AGCTATATAGGACAGAAGACCAGAAAAGTCGATCAAGAGCAGATGGTAAGTAGCTTTGGGAGCCAGGCTATGGAAATGAGAGCTGACCTGACAGGCAGCAGAAAAGACATTAAAAGATTTTGAGGAGTAAAGTAATAATACCATGAGAATTTTAAAAAAATGATTACTATAATTAAAGCATATAAGCTGCACTACGGACAGAGAGGGAGATGGAAGTTATCGCTATACATTAGCCGATGGCAGAGGGACTGGCGACTTGGTCAAATTATGAATGTTATTTTTGAAGCAGAATGAGTGAGTCTTTTTGCGAGAGGAAGGCTGGAACTGACCAGGACTCCACGTTACTGAATATTTAACATGGGCAAATAGTTAAGCGTCATTTTCTTGGGGAAGGAAAGAGCGATCCTGAATGTCTGTATAACATCTAAATGGAGAGATCTAAGCACCTGGAAAGACATTTAAAATGAGAACATGGGCAGAAAAAGAAGAGAGATTCAAAATAGACTAAAACGAGCAAAGAAAACCAGGAATGAGGAATGCCACAGAAGAAAGAAACAGAGAAGTTTTCCTTAAGAGAGATGTTTGTCCTTTGGGAAAAATGATACAAGAGAGCTAAAATAAGATAAGGTCTAAAAAGAGACCACTAGATTTAATTACTAGGCACTTAGTCCAATGCACCGGAACTAGGCATCTGTCTCAAACTACTAGCTGCCCTCAGGTGAGGATTGTTTCACTGGCGTCTAGTGCACTGCCTGGTGTAATAGCAGATGCTCAAATGATGCTGATGAAAGAGTTACCGTGGGGCCAAATTATGCTGCATTGAGATGAGAAAAAAGATTAAGGGAGTTCTGCGTGAACAAGTGAATAAAGCCTGGCGCCAAAGGAAGAAGAGAGAGATGGGAAGGCGATCGTGGCAAAGAGACTGTTTATTTGCATAGAGGGTAACAGCTGCCTGAAATGAAGCTGATATGATGGAGGAGAAAGAACGTGGACCTCGGGATCAGACAGATCTCGATCCACCCAATGCGTGGTTCTTAAGACAGTCCTTCCAGGCCTCGGATTTCTCTCACCTCTTAAATAGGAAGCAGGAATGCCTACTTCAATGGTGCGAAGACTCAATGAAATCATGTGTGTGTTTACCTCTGGCATAGCACTGATGTGAAAAAATATTTATTCTTCTCCTTCCAACTTTAGCACAGAGCCTTTAACATGTCTGTGGGCTGAGAAGGAGCCAATGGGGAAACGTAAATCAAGAACACTAAGAGAAAACCAGTACCAGATTTCATTTGAGAAAATCATTCAACTACTAGGGCAAAACGAGAGAAGAAAGACTACGACCAGCCGGGGAAGCACAAGAGTCTTTAGCAGGTGTCATGAGTGCCTACAGGGCTGGGCAAGCGAGGATCTGAGAAACACCCCAAAGTGCAGGACAACAGGAAGTGGTGAGGGCCGCGCTGAGCAGACGGTACAAGCCCCAGGTGAGAGGAAGCTGCTGCACAGCTCCAGATGACCGCTGCCTCGGGAGAGAGCAAGTCACGTTTCTGAAGAAAAGTTAGAAATCTAGATTTTTGTGTTTTTTAAAACAACGTATAGTCCAAGCAATACTTTAGCCTAAATGCCATGAAACTGAAACCTGTCTAATGCAAACAACATATTTTGGACGTAAAACTAAAAGTACTTTTGTGATCCACAGTATTTGGGTGGTTTAGTATAATTCCCAGACTTCTACTTTAGGGATGAAATGTGGTCTTTTCAAGCAAGAGAATAATGGAAAAAGACAAGTGTGGGGGAGAGTGGGGAAGATAAGGGATTCCATTTTGACACGCTAATCCATAGTATTTATGATTAAAAACCTGGGCTCGCTCTAGACTTAAGATTAAGATTAAAAATAAGGTTCTGCTCCTAACCGAATGACCTTAGAAAAGTTACTAAATGTATATAACCTTAATTTCCTCACCTGTAAATAGAAAATAATAATAATAGAATTTACCTCACAGTGTTGCTGTGAAGAGATGAAATGAAGCAATAAAGCACTGAGCTGTCTGTGACAGGGAATATTCAGTAAAGAGTAGCCTGGATATACATACAGGTCTGCAGCTCAGCAGACTGACATGGAAACACTCACGTGGAGGAAATCAGTCTCTGTGTGGATTTTCATGGAAACTGTGGAAATGAATGAGATTACCAAGGGAAGTGAATACACAGAAACTAAAAACGGTCCATGGACCGAACTCTGGAGAATACTGTATTTATGGAGCAGCTAAGAGAGTCTAAAAAGAAAAAAGTACGAGAGTGAATAAGTCAGCCCAAAGAAAGTGTTCCAAAAGTCTAGGAAGAAATTTCAAGGCCTGTCAAAAGCGGCGGAGAAGTCAAGCTAAATAAGGATTGAGAAGTGTCCACTGGACTTGGTGATTGGGTCACTGTGGACTTTAGCAGGAGCAGAGATATGCACAAAGTGCTGACTCCAAAATACTCGGATCTTTGTTAATGAACTGTTTCAAGAAGATGGAACAGTGATTGAAAGAAACACATAAATCTCCCAAAGTTCCATTGATTCTCCAACTGCTCAGTTTCAGCTCAAAATCACTTGTAAATGTTTAGCTACATTTAACTGGAACTCATTACTCCAGTGACCGCAATATTTCTCTTATGTCAGCAGGGGAATGTCATCAATGAGCTGACTGTAAACAGCTAAGTCAGGCCTCTGGCGGCTCTGTCCCTATGAACAGAGCCTGGTTGTTTCAGGCAAAAAGATAATGGCAGAAACAAAAGGGAGAAGTCAGCCCTTACCCATAGTGAAGCTATATGACTTTCAACATAGTGAAACTATATGTTATTTTCAACATAGTAAAACTATATATTATTTTCAACATGCTTTAACCTAAAATTTTAAATATTTATATGATGATAATACATCTTATTTCTTTCAAACAAGATTGTACACACACGCAATGACTCAAAGTGTGTCATTTTACTGCCATGGGGCAAAGTCAAGGTCTCCTCCTCCAATTATCATTATTGCCTTATAGCCATCATCTCACTGGGAGAGGAGATCACAGGAGCGAAGGGTATTAATGGGCTGAGTCATTCACACACTTTTGAATCATGTGAGAATCTAGTATAAAATTAGTCATTCTTGTAACTGAACCAAGACTCAGATGGATTTACTCTCTCCAAAACAGCCACTGTTAGATGTCTGGCTACCAAAATAACATACACCTAATGATTTACATTTTGGAAATCACGCAGCCTTTAGAAGTTTATAACAAGTACATAACAGTAATAACTAATTCGCTTTGTGTTCTGCTCAGTACATTAAGTATGCCAAGTTCTAAGTCATAGTCAGCCTGATCTAAGGCTACGGGACCTGCTTTCATTCTGTGAATCCAGACGGCATTGCCTCAGTTGGTCCTAGAACATTCATTCAACAAATATTTACTGAGGCTCAGCTGGGTACCAGGCATTATGCTAAGCACCCAGACATCTATGGGAGCTGGCCCAGGCTTGTGACATACCACCGACCCAACTGGTCATATGCAAGATAAATTTACATAGGCCAAAACTGTCTCCACCTTTATAGAGCAAAAAAGCTTGGTAAAGTTTTATTGAAAGGCATGTCCGGGCTAAGAATCATGCTTTCACTGGCTATAACCTAACTGCGTGTGCGTATGGAGACACACTGCACCTTCTACAGAGTTTACTATAGTGCCTTTGCCCTGTTCGAAAAAACATCACACACACCATGATGACCAACATGGACTATGACCTTCATCTCACGCCCGTTTCTGTTGTCCATTATACAATCTCACTGATCTCTGTGGGACCTAATTATCTGTAGTTAAGTGAGTTTCCTAGTGCCATTATTTAGCTTGACTTCTGACAAAACACTTAAGAGAGAATATTTCCTTGTTAAGCATTATTACACGTCAACTGGCCTTTGTAGTTTACCAAGGTGTCGAGATACGCCATGATCAAACAGTGGCCAACCAGACATGGAAACATCTTTTCTTCTTCGAGGCTTTCAGAAAAATTTCGAAAATGAATAAACTTGAACATGCATGAGAGTGTTATTGGTCTAGTTCTAATGGCCCAGTCCTGTTAGAATAGGCAGTTGTCTAACAGATGGCAGTTAAATGAGGCAATCTGCCATCGATGTGCTTCTGTTACTAAACATTTATGCTATTGAAAATTATTCCAATAAGTTTCTCATGGCACTACTCCCACTGTAAGATTATGACAAACAGAAATCACTTATTTACAAAGAATGCAGCATTAGGATTCCCCTGGGGGTGTTAGGGTGGGGTGGGGTACAAAGTGCCTACACTGCCTCTCCATGTTTTTTTTTTTCTTTTTTTTTTTTGTGGGGGGGGGGAGAATTCACAGACATGTGCATTACTTATTTAGTCATCCATTTAATAAATATTTACTGAATGCCTACCACACACAGGCACTGTGCTAGGCATTAGAGTTGCAATCGTAAACAGACTGCCTTGGCCTCCGTCCTTGTGGGGTTTGGGATCTGCTGTTACTCAAATAGTCAAACAAATATACTACCACCAACTGTGATAAGTGCTGGGAAGGAAACATATCAGATGCTAGGAGAGCATGTCACAACATGGATATTGAGCACATCATTTCATAGGTAATCCTTTCAAGCACAGTTCAATCTAAAAACTAGGGTCAGACTGAGGGGAGGATGAGGTCAGGCTTATTATTGTTGTTATTAACACTTCACACTTGTACAGCACCTTTCATCTGAGTGGTTCAAAGCCTTACACACACAGAAATCATTATCCCCATTTTACAGATGTAAGGAATGGGCAGCTCACAGTAGTTAAGCGTCTTGCCCAAGGTCATACTGAGTCAGTGACAGATGGTTTCAACTCATTCAAACTCCCTTTCAACTTCGTTTTGCTTTGCATGTGCCTCTGAATAACAACCCAGAATGAACCTTTATACTCCATCTTAATTTTATAAAAGCATACTTGATTTCAGGCATATGTCCTCAACCTTAAGGTCATTTGTTAGTTCTTAGGTGAAAAGACGCTTATTCTGAATTTGAAATTGCCTTTCCCTTCCACCATGCCTCTGTCATCCACAGAATTACTAGACGTTTTATTCATCATTATGGTGTCTCACTCAAGATTTTGCGGTGGAAAAGTACAGCAATGGGTTGATGCTAGAGGTATTTACAGGTCTTACCAAGTATCCAACTACCCAGAAAGACGATCGTTCAGAATGCTAAATCATCTTCTGAAGAAGATTCAGCTCCAGTGCTACCTGAGAGACACCACCTCATGAGGTTAGAGTATGTCCCACGGGATGCTTATAACCAATGAATAATATGTGACCTTGTTTTTTCCAACAGCCAGAACACATGGCCTAGAAACCAAGGGACAAAAGAAGAATTAGCTACACTTCTCCTCCTCCCTCTCATCACGCCTAATGACCAACTTGCATTTTTCCCCCATGGCTGCAACTCTTGTTCTGCTGGTTTGCCAGTGTCTGTACCCAAGAGAAGAATGATTTCACTAAGGAACTCAACAATGCCTCCACTGATCTGAAAGCTTAAACTACAACCTAGCAATTTTGAGCTCCTCATGACACTGAACAGACAAAAAGTGAGGTTACAGTTTCAGTTAGGACAGTGAATCTTGATTTTGAAGGGTAAATGGGATTGCAGCTACACAGTGAAGAAAGGGATGTGCGTGTTTGGCACCAGGAATGCCTCCTGGTTTTGCCATTTCTACTGCTGAATGGGAATGGAAATAGGAAACCAGTCCATACAGACAGGACCATCAAGAGCACAGATACTTCACAACTGAAAGCCTAGGTGTTACAGCTAAACAAAACCTACGTCAGCTCAGAATTGGCTGACAGCAAAGAGAACAGGAAATGGCTAGTGCAGAAAGGGAGTTAAAAATACCAACTCTGTGCTCAGGACCAACAGCAAAAGCTAAGGCTGAAGTATCCACTCGTATTTCTGCCTCGGTTTGACCTGTACGTATTTACGTTTTTAACTAATTTCTCCCATTCCCTTTTGCCTAATATGTTATAAAAAGTGAGTTGGTGGCTCTTCAATTACAGAGTGCCATATGGAACAGTAGAAAAAGTAATAAGCTTGGCCCAAATATCCTAGGCTTGGAAACAGTAACTGATAAGATGTTATATCCTTCCACTTTTGGGAGAAGGAGAAAGCATGTTTTCGCTTTTACGAGAGATAGCTTGCAATTTTAGTAGCAAGCATTTTGTTGTTGCCACTGTTTACAGATTTAAGTCTGGAAGAAAAGCGTATACTACAGAGGTTGAGCAGCCACATTCAGTGGTCGAGAATCTTCCGAAAACCTTCCCAATGCAGGGGGCATTTCCCACCTGGTGAGTGGTGCCTCCTCGGGACAGGGACCAGAAATCTACTTCTCAGCCTCCCTTGCAGCAAGAATATAGACATGTCACCTTGGCCCTTTGCCACAGGGGCTGTGGGACTGCAGTATAGAAGGTGCCAGTAGAGCCTCTGCAACCACATTACCAAGAGATTTAACCTTTAAAACCCAATTCTACTTTATACCAGCTGTGCAATCTTGGGCAAGTTACTTAACCTCTCAGAAACTTGATTTCCTCATCTATAACTTCACCCAAATCATAGAGTTGTCGTGAATATTAACGGAATTAATATCTGTAAAGAATTTAGAGCTTTGAAATTCAAATGCACTAGCCACATGTAGCCACTAGCCACATGTGGTTATTTAAATCTAAATTAATTAAAATGAAATAAAATTAAAATTTTAGTTCCTCGGTAATACTGTCATATTTTGAGTGCTCAATAGCCACACACAGCTAGTGGCTACCTTTCAAAAGTGCAGATATAAGACAAAGTTCTACTGCAAAGTGGTGACTTACAGAATACTTCCTGGCACTCAGGAAGCACTCGGATGGTAATTGCTACTATTATTATTACTAGTATTGTTATCATTATTATTGTTTTACATTACAGCCTCAGAACTCATTTACCTTTTACCTAGAAGTTTGTGCCTTTGACCACCTCACTGAATTCCTTCCCATCCCTTACCCTTTCCTTCCCCTCTGGCAAACACATTATCATCATTATTATTATAATAGCAAGTTTAAAATATAGCTGAATTTTAAAATCTGGTGGAGGAGATGGACAAGTGAAAAGCAATTATATGGAGTCTGATAAAAATTAGCAGCAGCATCAAAAGCAACAGCTACTCTCAATATAGAGTTTATTGTGGGCAAGTTACTAAACTAAGCACTTCGAGTGGATTATTTTATTTAATCGTTCGCAAACAAACAACCTAAGAAGAACTAATACATTCCTATATCACAGATTAAAAAAATCGAAGCTCAGGAGTGGCCTAACTGCAAGTGGCCGAATACTCCTCAGTGCTGGGGCTGGAACAAGCACCGGCAGGCCTGGTAAACTACCCCGACATCATCAAGTCTTTATCGAGTGCCCACGAGGGGCCATGCACTGCTCCCGATGCTGGGAACACAGCAGTAGACAAAGGAGACCTCTGCCCTCACAGAACTTACATTCTAGCTGAGAAGAACAATAAGAAAACATATAATTAGCCAGATGGTAGTAAGTGCTGTAGACAATAATTAAACAAGGCAGGGGTAGATGAGCTCTTCTATGATGGATGGCCAGGGAAGGCTTCGCTGAAAAGATGACATTTGAAAAAAAGACCTGAAGATTCGAAAGGGCTGGGGAATAAAGAGATGGGGTCAGAAGTGAAGACGGAGTGAGGGTGGGACAGACCATGGAGGCCAACGTGTGGCCTTTGGCCTCTACTCTAAGAGAGATGGGAAGGTTTTGAGCAGAGGAGGGAAAAGATCTGCTTTTCTTTTTTGAAGGATCACTCTGGCTGTCACGACTGAGAACAGATTTTAGGGGAGGAAGAAGACTACTTCAAAGCAGGAAACCAGTTAACGGGCTACTGCTGTCATCTAGGCAAAAAGGTGAGGATGGCATGAATTAAGGTGACAGCAGAAGCAGCAAGACGTGGTCTGGTAGAAACGACTGGGTTTATCGATGGGCTGGGTGTGGGCTGTGAAACGAGGAACAGAGGGCACCTGGTTTGGCCTGACTCAATGAATTAGTACAGATGCCATTTTCTGAGGTCGGGAAGTCTGGAGGAACAGCTGGTTTTGGAAGGTTAAATGTGAAATGCCTACGGGAATGAAATGAAGTGGAAATGAAAAGAAGGCAGTTGTATTTTTGAGACTTGGAGAGAAGACATGTTATAGCTACAAATGCTATGAACAATGACTAAATACACGGCATTACAAGAGCACAGGGAGTAATACACTTGGCGGAAGGAGACTGCGGGATGTCGGCGGGGAGCTATTAAAAAACAGGCTACACTAAGTTGGTGAAGGGTAAGAAAGAGTTAACTATTAACCAGTGAAAGAAGGGCACTCCTGGAGGCAAGAGAACATCCCAAGAACTAGCATAAAAGT
>NW_011888840.1:3755928-3763547 GCF_000151845.1 Pteropus vampyrus | reverse complement strand
AATGAATTAGTACAGATGCCATTTTCTGAGGTCGGGAAGTCTGGAGGAACAGCTGGTTTTGGAAGGTTAAATGTGAAATGCCTACGGGAATGAAATGAAGTGGAAATGAAAAGAAGGCAGTTGTATTTTTGAGACTTGGAGAGAAGACATGTTATAGCTACAAATGCTATGAACAATGACTAAATACACGGCATTACAAGAGCACAGGGAGTAATACACTTGGCGGAAGGAGACTGCGGGATGTCGGCGGGGAGCTATTAAAAAACAGGCTACACTAAGTTGGTGAAGGGTAAGAAAGAGTTAACTATTAACCAGTGAAAGAAGGGCACTCCTGGAGGCAAGAGAACATCCCAAGAACTAGCATAAAAGTGTATGCCAGGTGAAGAAGTTTGAATTTAATCCCAAGAGTAAAAAGAATATCCGAAGAAGATAAAGCTGTGAAAAAGACAGGCAAAACAATCAAACTTCCGATCTAGAAATATCTCTTGGGAACTAGAAAACATTAGAAGAAAACAAAACTTCACATAGCAAACTTGACATAGGAGACTTCAGACCGTGACAATGAGGTAGGCAAACTAATTCAGTGATGGAATGAGGGAGATGAGGCGCTAAGGGGAGGAAGGATGATTACCGAATTTCTGATGTGGGAAACTGGGCGGATGATGTCACCACTTACTAAGTTATAGGGTTCCAGGAAAAAAAAAAAACAATCAAGGGGGAAAACTTCTCTCTGGGGACAGGTTGAACTTAAAGAGCACACTTAAGTAGAAATGTCAAATAGGTGCCCAAATTCACGTGTGTGATTCTCAGACAAGTGATCTGGAACGGAAGGATCTGGGTGGGACTTAGCGACATAAAGACGGTAATTCAAGTTATAAGCATAGATGCTCTCTCTCAGGAGGAGAATGCGGCGTGAGAAAAGAATCAAAGAACAGGGTGGAATACCGAGATTTAATGGGTGAAAAGGTGAAGCAGGGTTCACCAAGGAAACTACAGAGAAGTGGCCAGAAGCTGGAAGTAAAAACAGACGTGTTGTTATGAAAGTCAAAGTCAAGGGAACATAATAATTCAGAAAGGAGGGAGTTATTAACAGCAGCGAAGCCACAAAAGAGAATGACTGAACATTATCCTATGGGTTTTTTACCAGGTGTGTAACCTCGGGCAATTCCCATCACTGCACCTTAGCTTTCTCATCTACGCAAGAATGTTACATTAGCTACTGCACCCCGTTGTTGTGAGGATACGTGGTGACATGTATAAAGGACCTAGTATGTGTTAGACGCACTAGGCACAAAAAATATTCTGCTTTTATTACCACGTGTTCTGTGCATGTCAGACAGGCAAGTCCAGGTAGCCAGAACGGGGGTTGAGCATGACGCTACATGGAATCAATGGCCGTGGAGTTTTGAAAAAGAGTAACTGGGAGAAAAGAACGATAACCTTTTCCCTTTTCTTCCGCCTCTTTCCCAATGTCTCCTTTCTCCTTTCTAAATGCAGTTTGTAATGCACAGAGTCCCAGGAGCCTGTCAAAGGGACCTTTGAAGCACACCTTGGTATTTACACAAAGAATTCTGTGCAGATATCTGTAGTAATCATCATGAGTTTGTGATACAGACGTTACACTCTTAAGAAGGGCACCTTAAACTCATGAGCAGCCCGCAAACAAACAAAATAAATGTTCTGTAGAAATTTATCTATTGATTAGTGATTTCAAAAATTATTCCAACAGTTTTAAAATGATAAGCCAGGTAATGTTTTATCAAATGAAATATTCTGAGTACATGATTAAGGAGACCTTTGGACAACCAAACTGACTCTCAGGTTAGTTTTGACAGTGGCACAATGACAGTCATAGAGAAGTGTCCCCATGGCAGATACTTCCTATTAAGTAGTAAAAAAGTTTCCACCCTCTTCTGCTTTCACCTCCTCAAAAACATGGAAAACCGTCCAATGCTTGCTTCTAAAATGTACAAACATGTTTTACATAAAAGAATTCCACTGATTTTTTTTTTTTTTTACATCTAACCCAAACTATTCTCATCCTAGCATAATTTCTTTCATAGGCTTTTTGCCTATGAAATCCAACTCTCAATACACAAAGCCGATATATCACAGTCCCTTCCCTACCTGCTGATTCTGCTACATCCATCAAAGTCAAGGTTCCTCGAAAAGTCCTAAGGAAAGGGGATCTCGATTTTCTTGTAGTCATTTAGATAAACTTCTCTTTTCCACACAACTCGGCAGTGGTTGGTGACAGTCAAGCTTATCTGGTGGTAAAGCGGCATCCTGCTTTAGAATCTAAACAGTAAGAGAAATATCTCTTGCTCCAGCCTTTGTGTGAGTATGTGGGGAAGGGGGATGTACACCATGGTCCCAACCATTCTGAAGAAAGTAGAAGATCTGAGAGGAGACGGGAGCAATGCCAAGCCTCGTGGAAGCCCTTTCTTTCGGAGCACTCTGGACCAGAAAGGTCCGGCTTCTGCCCCTGGGACCACCAGGGAGCACCCCAGCCACCACACCGTAGCTGATGTGAGGGCTGTAAGAGCTTCTTTCCCACATTCCATGTCTTCCCTGGGACTGCCAGTCATATCCTCCATGAACTGGAGGATCCTAATAACCAAAAGAAGAAATTTACTGTTTCTGCTGTAACCAAACAGAAAGGGATATGCTAATTGTTTTCTTCCTTCTGTTCTTGCTAAGTATCCATAAGAAAACCTGTTTAATATGACTCCAAAAACTGAAAAAAAAAAAAAAAAAAAAATAATAATAAAAGAAAACTATCGACTCTGGGCACACTATATTTTTCTCTAAATTTATAAGTTAACTTCTAACATTCTTAGGTGCCCAACGGATTCTGGTAGTTAGTAAGTCAATTCCCTGGTCTTTGTCGCAGACCGCCTGTCTACAGCACGAGTAAGGCAACCCGAGGATATGAGGCTGGATCTTTCCCTCAGTTATCGCATTTTAGTTAACACAATAAGACCACAGAATTACTAATACTCTGGCAGTTTATTAATGCCCCTTATCCTGTGCCTGTTCCATTCACTCCTGTCTAGCAGCCTATCAAATTCTCTGATGTTACCTTCTCTATAATTAATATGGCTTCCTCATATTTGAAATTACTCTTCACGACTAATGCTATCAAATTGCCTTTCGCCTTTTAATTCATTTCCTATGAAAAAAGGTTCCTGACTAAATGAAAATGAATTCTATCCACCACTAAAACAATCAAAAACCACTGTACCACAAGAAAATTAAGACAATAAACAAAACAAAAACAGGTCAGGTGCTTCATAGTTTATAGAGAGCTTTCTAGAATAATTTATATAATTTGATTCTCGTTGCCCGGAGAGATTAAACAACTTCCTTGAACCAAACACTAAAGAGGTGACAGAGTTACAAGGTGGCCACCAAGTCTGAAAGCACAGGTAATACTATTTCATAATGCACTGTAATATTGTATCACTAAGCCACCCGTTGTGTATTTTCCTACAGTTCCAGGCTTGGCGGCCATCTTGTAAAATCCAGATCTTCTCGCCCTAACCTATTTCTCTTGATTCCCCAATTCGTTTTACTCTGAGGTGCGAAAGGAGGCAGCATTCAGTGAAAAATACCATCTTAAACTGGAATGATATTTTAAAAATGTGTAAACCAGCTTTCATAGTCTGTTCTCCAATTTAATTTCACAACCACCTTGTGCATGGAGATTAAAAGAGGCAGTTAATATTTTCTCAATGCCTACTATGGTGAAGCCTCACTTCCTGTGAAGGCACGAAGTTAAGTACTTTACTTACATCATCTCATTTAATCCTTGCAACAGCCCCATTTGGTATTGTCCTCTTTTTATAGACAAGGAAACTGAAGATTTTAAGGGGACAAGTCGCTGGCCCAATGTCACAGAGGCGAGATCTTCTGAGTCCTACTGCAGTATTCTTTTTGCTATTCCAGTGAAACATTCTTCATACATCCCACAAAATGTCACGTACTGACCATATTATTCCCTTCTCCCCTCGCTGCTTCTAAAAATTAACCACGAATAAATCTGTAGGCTAGACTGGCAAGACGAGAAAAGTTACTCGACCTGAGTTAACGAAATACAAGTGAGAATACTGCCTGGCACAGAGTGAGCACTAGAAAAATGTTAGCTAGGCCTCCTATTATTATGGAAAGGACTAAATATTTTAATAAACATAAACATAAAGCATTACATTAAAACTAGAAAAAAGATTTCTTTTTATTTTACTTCGATTCCCTAAAATTTAGGCCACAGCCACTTTGAAAATAAACCACAAACAAAAGGTTCTCAAAGGGGCAACAATGCTGACTCCTGCTAAGATAACAGGTCCATGCACAACATTCTTTCCTCAAGCAGTTCTTTAAGACTCATAGAATCCCTCCCTTATTTGCGCTAAATCAGTGTCAGGAGGCACTTTTCCTTCAGACTAAATGTCCCAAACCTTCACCTCTGGGAAAGTTTCAGTAAGCTGTATAAAAGAACATACGCATACTTTATTACTGAGACTAGACAAAAAGCATTCTTGCTTCCAGCTGAAAATAAATTCAACAAACTCTATCTGTCCTGAGGCATGGAGATGGCATGAAAAGAGCCTTGAATTACACATCAAAAAACCAAGGCTCAAGGTTCCGCCACTTGAGACTAAGCATGTCCCTTGACCTTCCTGAGGTTCAGAGTCCACTGTATCTACCATCCCCAATTTGGAAGTTTCCTATGGTCATCAGAGAGGCCAGGGATCCGAGAGGGCCCCTCATCCCTGACCTAGCACCAAGAAAATGGGTATCGGACTCTTGGTTAAAGGGACTGAAGTAGAAACTGATGACATTTCCAAATCTGGATTAAGCAAATGACCCATGGCACTAGGCAAATATCCAAAACTGGGGAAGAGAAGTGAATCACTATCATCCAGATCGAGGCTACGTCCTCCAGATCATTTTAAACACCAGACTGATACCTATACTACAAACCAGCTTCGTTAGTTTTATAAAAATCGGATTGCGATGAATCATCTATGATTAAATCATTTTTCAAAAAATTTTTTTTTAAGTTTAGCCTAGAAACCTAGCCACCATAGCTATTTCCATGGGAAACTATTCCATGATTCACTTTACAAATCCAAATACGGGGAACGTCTCCGCTCTCTTTCCAGGTCCAGGAGCTCACAGAGACCCCGCTTCTGATCTCCCTCACTCCTCAGTCCTGTGGCCATCCAGACATGCGACGGCAGCTGACTGCCAGGAGGTAATAACTATATAACCACCTCTCGTTTTTGTTTTTGGGGTTTTTTTTTTTTTTTTGTCACAACACATTCCTATTTATAATCTCCTTCTATCTACAATTGCCAGTGAGGTTTGTAGGACAAACACTACTATTACTCCCATTTCAGAAACAAGGAAACTGAAGTACAAAAGTTACGTGACTCGTCCAAGGTCAGAGCCTATCAAAATGAGGATCGGAAGCCAGATCTTTATTTCCCAGCCCAATGCTCTTATCGCTCAAACAACAACCGCTTAAAAAAGCGGGGAAGGAAGTAAAGATGACTGTGATTTATTTGGACTTCATTTTTAAACTAATTTTGTCTGGCTTTGAGAATTTTCATTAATTTCCTTCTTTATTGTTGCCTGATGAGTTAGTCACTAAAAACATCAGATCAGAAAGTATAAACTGTTTTAAATTATTTCCTCATTGTTATATATAGATGTTCAACTTTTAAGTGTTTCATAATAAAGTGACTCAGGGACTAAGCAAGTCCAATCCACATTAGTCACTTGTTGAACTGTAACATGGGATTTATGTAAAACTCTTGGGAGGTGGGCGGGAGACAGAAATAAACATTTACCAAAAAGATGACTAAATTAAGGACAAAAAAGTGAATGTAAAACTTACAGGTTTTTCCTCCCACTTTAAGCTGTGAGATGGAAAAATGAATATAAGAAAACAAGACACGAGTCACCTATTATCATTTATTCCAAGTTTAGTTGGTGTAAAGGAGTTCACCAATTTAAATCAGCATGTGGTAGACATTTCCATGGTAAGAGAAAGAAATGAAAAGTTAACAAGACAGAACATGAAGGCCTTGCCTTTATATGGCACTTTTACGTCTCAAGTGCTTTCACATAAGTTATCTCATTTTATAATCAAGAAATCACTCTAAGAGAGATAGGGGCAGATATTACTACGTTCGGTTTGCGTACTTGCTTAAGGTCACACGGACATTCCGTAGATAGGTATAGAAGACGACTCAATGACTAAATTGAATGTTAACATCGCATCATTTACTCTTACGATGGGGTCAGTCACACGTTATATTGCAAAGCACTTTAATTCCATATTTTGGCAGAGTAACTTCATTACTATAATAGAAAAGGTTGTATGACATATTCTAATTTCATCTAGATTATTTACAGGTGTTTTATGTCATGTCTTAAGAAGTTGTAAGAAAAAACTAAGTATCCGATGTTTGTGCTGAGACTTTTAAAAACATAGTGTAACCTTATGCATCAAATTTAATGTCTGCTTTTGCAAGAGGAATGCTCTAAGCACACCCAGGATTTAGTCCATTTAGAGTCCCTATTTAGTGTTTCATGTGCCATTTTTGGCTTCTGTTTCAGGTTGGGGGTTAAAATAAACCTCCAGGTGACAGCACCTCTCAGTACCAATAACACTGCAAGAACCACAAATAGCTGAGGCAATTGGAAGGCAGCCAATGAAGCAGGTGAGACTCCTGCGTGTCAGGCAAGGGGAAGGTAAAAAGCTAGCAAGTCAAATGTCTAGAAATCAGTCATGTGATGTAATGATATTAATCTATTTGTGGTTATTGTTTCCAATTCTAAGTAACACTGACCTGGTCTTCCTAAATACCTCTTCCTATTAGAAGATAATTAAATGGTTATTTTAATATGAAATAAAGGGTAGAAGTAACTGAATTAAAAACTGTTCAAAATAACAGATTGTATTACTCTAGCCCATGAGAGACAAACATAATGATTTTCACTATTTTAATGAATGCTGTATTATGTGACATAAATTTTCTTTGAAAAAAAAGAAGCAGAGAGAGAAATAAAATGTTTAAAAAAACCTCCAGTGGTTAAAAGATCAGGTTGGCCACGACACAAAACAACAGAAGATAAAGTGTCACTACTGCCAGAAGCTTGATCTTTGAGAAAAACAGAAGGCAGAGAAATCCTCTCCATTTTCTCAGTGACAGTTCTCTGGGCACGGGCTCTGCTTCAGAATAAAAGAACTATCCGTACGAGTACAACCGCAGCTCGCACAGGGCTTGAAAAAACAAAATCCACTGACATGCTCTACATTTACACTCTTTCTATTCTTGTACTTGTCAACAATTAATAAAGACTGCATGTTTGAAATATAGCTGACAACTTGCATATAATACTTAGAGGAATCAATCCAGTAGATTTTTCTCTCTCAGTATTTTTCAAATGCATGCTATAATAAGCAAGAATTACTTAAAGACGGAAATGTAGCTCAAGAAATATTTCTGTGCGCGTGAGTATATAATTATGCTATTTACTGAATGACCCTGCCCGCATCTTTAAGTAATTTTTGTTTACTTTATCTAAGACAACATCAAAAGTTATTC
>NW_011888840.1:3707877-3755303 GCF_000151845.1 Pteropus vampyrus | reverse complement strand
TTTCTCAGTGACAGTTCTCTGGGCACGGGCTCTGCTTCAGAATAAAAGAACTATCCGTACGAGTACAACCGCAGCTCGCACAGGGCTTGAAAAAATAAAATCCACTGATATGCTCTACATTTACACTCTTTCTATTCTTGTACTTGTCAACAATTAATAAAGACTGCATGTTTGAAATACAGCTGACAACTTGCATATAATACTTAGAGGAATAAATCCAGTAGATTTTTCTCTCTCGGTATTTTTCAAATGCATGCTATAATAAGCAAGAATTACTTAAAGACGGAAATGTAGCTCAAGAAATATTTCTGTGCACGTGAGTATATAATTATGCTATTTACTGAACGACCCTGCCCGCATCTTTAAGTAATTTTTGTTTACTTTATCTAAGACAACATCAAAAGTTATTCCTAAATTACCGAAGTGTTCACTTAGTTGTCTGGTTCTTATCTCTAGTATGACCCCCTCCACTATTAATTAGCATATGGTAAAGGACACAATCTTTTTCTCAATCGTACAAACACGAATAGACTTACTGATTTTCATATCCAACTGGCCAAATGCCATGCTGTCCACTGGCTTCTGAACTGGTCTCCTAGAACCTGCCCAGTCCTTTCCAGTTACAAAATCATGAACATTAAGTCCCCTTCCGCCCCCACTCCACAAATCTCCTCAGCTCCCAATACCAGAAGACTCATTCTAAGGAAAGAGGTCCTTCCTTCGACCTCTCAAGGAACATCATCTCTGGCCTTTCCCAATGGTTTCCTGCTGCCTAGTCTACTCTCCAAATTTTAACTCAAAATTCCCTTTCGGATACCATTTAAATCTGATCACAGGAAATGACTTCTCCTTTCCAGAACTCTCTGGGCAGCTTTGTAAAGGAGTAGGACGGAACTGCTGTGGGTGCTTTCGTGCCATCACTTCTCATCATTCCCGGAACTCTAGGAACTGCACTATGATCCCCACTTTAAGAAGAAACGGGGGCTCAGAGTTAGAGTGAAGAAAAGGCAGAATTTAAGCAAATGCTCTTTTCCCTTACTCGGAATTTCCTAAGCACATTTTAATTGTCTGTGTCCATCTAATTTCACTGTTAATATGATTTTGTGTACATATGTTGAGAGGCTTCTGCATCTTCATTAGACTAAGCATACTATTCGTCAGACTAAGCCACTGCTTTTGACTCTCTGAAAAGGCATTCGTATTCCCGTGAACCTTAAGACTTGGCGATCCATTCCCCTCTCCAACCTCTTTCCTCATCTCTCTTCTACTGCTAGGTGGGGGACAAAGGCCTAAATATCAAGTTCTTTACTACGTATCAATTGTGGTGAAAAGTGTGATATGGAAGGAGGCTAAAGTCACTATCTAAAATAAGGGTTTGATGCTCTTATGTATGGACTTCGCTCAATGTCAAAAACAAGCAGGAGTTTGCTGCATTAAAAAACATTCACCTCATTTAAATAATTCAAGTAATTAGCTGCCAGAATTGTCTGGTGCTCCAGAGGACAAGGTATTCAACGACAGTAGGCACCCCAGTGCCTAACTGGAGTGCTGTGGCGAACGAGGCCTCTCAACGTCTGTACGCTTTTCCTGCCCACACTGCTGCTATGTCCCTTCTGCCTCTTCTGTGCCCACCTCTCTTCCTTTCCTCCTCTCCACACAGAGGTCTTGTTTGCTTCAAACATAAGGTTTTGATAGCCAAGCAATCACTGCATGTTTTTAACATTTTTTTTCCTTTCACTTTTTCGTCGTTGGAATGATGCAGTCTTCTCAGACGCCTGGTCCTTTCCTGATGTCCTACGTAGAAACATCTCTTAGGCCATTTCGGGTAGGAAATTTGATGCACTCCCGAGCTCCCCATAGGTTAAACACACACACACACACACACACACACTTCTGTACAAACTTCTGGACCCATCTCTTAGTCCCCTATGTAAGATAACGGGGTTGAGACATTTCCCAAAGTGGGTTCTGTAGAGTTGACAGTCCTTCTCCAAAGAGGTTTCCAAGTTAAATAAGTTTAAGAAATTAGCAAACAGCTTCCTTTGGAGAATCACATGCATAAAAGCATATTAAAAGATTTAGTCTTTAAGGAAATTCTTTTAATCAAGCATTCCCCAAACTTATTTGACCACAAAATCCATTTCTCCTAATGTACTTATTCACATCCTGATTAATTAGCACTATGGGGCAACTTTTGAAAATGCTGCACTAGAGGCCCACTAAGGCCCAGTAGAGTGTAAATGTTTTATAATTCTGAATAAAATCCAACACTTAATACCTACAAAGCATGAAGATGGACTTCTATAAACTACCCATGAAAATCAGTCTCAGCACAGCATAGACCAGAATTTTCACCTACTAGCAGCGACATTACTTGGTAGCCTAAGAGATGTATATCTAGATTCTTGGGTCCTATAGAGGCAACTCAATTGGTGGAATACTATATCCGGACCTAACCCTCTGTGTATATTAGACAAAATGCTATCAAATACAACCTTAATTTGGAAATAACTGCAGAGGAAATTCTAAAGTACTGGAATAGAAATTAACTACTAGTAATTATCAAAACAGACACATCCTGGGGCCAAGCGGCTGAAGAGTGAATACCCAAGGTCGACTTTGTTTTTCTGGTTAACGGCCACGTGTGGGCAATATTCCTATAGACAACGCTCACATAAAGAACATGTAAACTTGTGACAAGAAAGGTGTTAAGAGACTACGCACTCCTGTGGAGTGTCAAGTAGGGGGCACGAAGCGGAGAAGAGGTATTCTCCAGTACTTTCCCATCTGGCTCCAAGAGATTTTCACTGATTCCACTGTCATCTCTCACTTTCTTGCTATTCTGCTGACAACAGTAATTTCTCTTATGCTCAGGAGTCTTCTGTCTTCAAATTTTATAATTTCCCCCTCCTTCCTCTTTTGTTGATGATTCACAATGTGGGCTGCACTATCACATTCAGTCAGTAGATGATCATAGCTAATAAATCATATTCTCTGGCCTGGACCTTCCTTCAGATACTACATATTAGTAGCTTTCTCAGTGAGAAATGCTCCCCAAATCTGGCTTAACTAAATAGTAACTCCTTACCATAAGATTTCATGTTCAAGTAGTGGATGTTAAGATAACTTTAAGATGTAGAAAAAGCAAAACTTGCTAGTTGATGGAGGGTGAAGGGTGAGGAGGCAGAGGGAAGTGATATGTCAAAAACATTTAAAACTAGTTGCATAATGACGAGGCTGAGGTAAGCTATACCTTTGACCTATTTCGTTCTTTTATTATATCTAAGATTGTGTTGGTTTCAACAGTTTACATGAGGTATATTTCCACACTTCTAACTCCCAACATATTCGTTTTAAAAGGCAGATTAAATGCCTGAGCTGGCTTACCAAGTGAAAACCACAACACACAGGACATAATCCATGAACAGATTTATATGAAACAACACAAGTATATCAAACTAGCTTTTAATTGCTCCTGTTAGGTTAAGGAAAAAAATACTCTCCCTCCTCAGGCTTTTGGTAGGAATTATTATAAAATATTGACTTAAAGAAAACAAAAACAAACATGTGGCAACAATCTGATTTAAATGCTTTCAAATATTACATAATCTATAAGATGCATGGAGCACCAGACAGAGTAGGAAAGTGAAGAAAATAAAACTCTCGATTTTCCAATAAATTTACATGCTGAAGCAGCACATACTAAAAGAACAATATACAGGTAAAACCTGACATTCTTTTGAGATTTAAAGTTTGTTAAAGTTAAATCACACAATTAAGTATCACGATAAAAAGTAAATGCCAACATATAATGTGAATCTCAAGCTTAATTACTTGTATTAAATTCTAGGACTAGGCTGCTCACCAAAAAGCACAGAAGATATGTATTTTGTCACTGACGGCTAATGACAGGTGAAACGAATCTGAACCTAGGCTGTTCATCATGTAGCTTCCTAGTTCCATCCTTTTTCACTATGAGAATCAGAATATAAAAAAGTTGCAAGGATTGTCGCATGATAGTGATTGGACTCTTTACCATGTCTTATTTGAAGAAATGCACACCCAAAAATGGATTTGAGGATTCCTTGATCGAAACTGGTGCCCTAGCTCTGGAATCTGAGGCCCACAGGATGAAACTACAGGGTTAGTTTTACACAATCACATAAACACAGATTCAGAAATATGTAGTATTACTACTGCGTACTTGATACGGGATAAAAAGTCTCATTTCAAAAGGGATAAACCAACAGGTGACTAGTGAAGTGGTTTGAGAAGCAAAATATCAGTAACGAAATTATTCTGAAATCAACTGTGGCCATGACTTGCATGACTTAAGCACAGCTCCTGGCACACAATAGGCACTCATATCTGTGAATGAATAACTGACCAAGCTTGGGTAGGTTACTCGACTACTCTATATACTTTATACTTCTAAATACAAAAGTAGGCTTTCTCTGTGCTAATTTTCTCAAATTAAATCTTTGAATTGATCAAGGCACTCTGAAACTCTGACATTGAGAAAATCAGAAAAAAGATGCTTCCATTTCATGCAAAAGTCACCTAGAGAAGTTATATATCACGATCTCCTTGCTGAGGCTTATTTGACTTTCAGCTTAAATATCACTTCCTCAGGAAGGATTTCCCCCAAACCCCAGAAAATATTATGCCTCATGTTATTTACTCTCCTTGAACGCTTTGTTTTCCCGTAATAGTTATTAAATACCATCTGTATTGTTCTGTGTAAACGTTTGTCTCCCTCTCCAGACTTCGGACAACCTGAGGTGGGCTTTGCACCCAGAAGTATCTGGCACATAATATTTACTCACTGAATGAGACAAAAAGCCAGCCAACAGTGCTCCTTCAATATACTCAAATAATAAAAGCTTAGAAATCATATGAGTCTAGTGTTCAGAACTTCACTCTGTTTCAACATGAAACTGAGAAAAGCTATTCTCTGGCAGTAACAGTTATAAAAGAAGTAACTGTACCATAGTGAATCTGTGTGCATTTCATAGTTTCAAAACACTTTCATCACATGTGTGGTCTCATGGCTGAAAATCTCCAAAGAATTCATACAGAACTCTTTGTGGTCCAAAATGCATATTTAAGAGTTGTGACAGGTATATAACTCCCCCTATCCTGAAAGTTTTTATAAACGACTTATAGACTATTTGGGAATTTTTTTTAGTGTTCACAGCATAATATTCTCTCTAGAAACTATGTGAGATGAAGTCCTAATTCCAGAGCACTGAAATAAATACCGATTCCAAAGAAAATCTTCAGGCATTGTAAAATAAAGTCGCTCTATTTTCTCAAAGGACAAAGAAAAGCAATCTGAGAGCTTCTGCTGAGAGGGACTTCCCAGAGATTGATGGTAAACTGACCTACACCTCGAAGGTTCCAAAGCAAACTTCTAAAATCTTTCAGAATTCTGTGAAGGTGAGAGCAGGAGAGAGACAGTTCTTTAAATAATAAAGAAAAGCTCTTTGATGATTAAAAAAAATTTTACTGTACTGTAACTATACAAAAATTCATAAACAGAAAAACCACAAGATGGATCAGAATCTGGACAAATAAAAATTAAAAAAAATTTTTTTTTTTTTTTTTAAGAATCTGGGCAAATGATACAGTCATGGAAGTGCTGCAGCCAAAGTTACATAGGGACTCGTACGGGTTCCTAGTATCTGTATTCTTTCTTAGTAATCTGACTTAAAACAATTTCTTTGTTTGGTTATCATAAACACCTCATATTATAACTTAACTAAGCTTTTATCTAACCCTATAATTCCTGAATTCGAAACTAGGACAGGTCAAAGTCAATAAAAGTTTTATTTCAAAGTCTTGAAATATAGTGAGCAAAGTATGTTTTTAAGAAAGATTTTGTTCCATCTTTTTAAGGAATATGTTTAGCAATCTGGATTTGCAATAACATAATATCTTACATCTGCATCAAATTTTATGAATGTCAAAGTGTTTGTTACACGGTATTCTAATCTGACTCATATAATAATCTTGTGAAATAGGGAGGCCGAGGATTTTATAGATGAAGAACATGAGGTTCCAAGAGGTTGCATTGCTTGACTCAGGATCATAACTTAGAAAATGGAAGAGCTAGGGTTGGAAGGGTTTCCGACCCCTAAATAATTGCTATTTCTAAAGAGCTTTCCCATTCTGGTTCCTCTTCATTCTTTATCCCTCACGAAAACAAGCAATAAGATAGCAATGTCCACAACTGCAAGTATATAAAGAGTGCATAGTATGTTATGAGGCATAAAATATCTCCCTCGAAATAATGGCCATATTCCCACTGTGTCCCCATATGGTTTCAGGCCTTAGACATCTTATAGTTTACTATTCTTGGTCTTGTATGAAGCTTACATAGAGCACAACTTTGCTCCAGAAAAGGACAATAAACATGTCTTCTCTTCTTATGAAAGACCAGGGACCTTTATTACAAGCACAAGAATCACTAATCCAGTTGTTCCACAGACTAGTGTGAAGTTAGGGCTAAGAAGTGGGATACAACTCAGAGCACAATCTTGTCTGTTTAGCAGAGTGAGGGGAATGGGATGAGGCCTCAAGATGAAAGAAACACTGTTAACTCCTGACTGTGGGCGAGGGTAAGGGTTTCTTTGTCTTTGACTTTTTTTTTTTTTTTTATGAATGGCTCAGTTTTTTGAAGGGGGGAAGAGTTCAATTCTTTACGCAAAAATACCTTACGTATCTGTGAATCCTACAGTGTAATAGGAAAAAAATCCATGTTAAGTTCTTTAACTTCCCTCTAATGCATGCTGTTTATGTAACTTCAAAGCTAGAAAGCACCCATTGAACAGCCTCCACAGAATGTAAGGGCCAAAACAGGGCTGATCTAATAGGCCCAACTCTGAGCTTTGGTACCAAACACTTCATTCTGTAAAGTCAACTTTGTTCTTTTAAGTCAGTCATTTGCAACCCTGGATACACATTAGAATGCGTTTTTAAAATAAAAATACTAGTGCCGCCATCCTGCTCCAGACCAGTGAAATCAGAATCTCTTTAGAGCAGAGTCTGCCTGGTTCTAGGGGTCAGCTGCAACTGAAAACCTCTGATCTGAGGGCTTTGTTGCCCAGTTTCAAATGCCCCAACATAATGTCATTTTCATATTTTCCTATGGAATAAATATTCACAGTATGAGGACTAATAGCCACAATGGTTAGAAATATCAGAATTTACAAGCTGAACGAGTTTACTACTTGAATATAAGCAGATATTTTTAAGTTAGTCACAAATGATACACTTAAATACTAACAACAACAACAAAAAAAACCTCAGGAAAAAAACTTCAAACCAGAAAAAAACATTAAAAATTTTTTTAAAAACTTCATAACTATGAATATATAGCTATGTAATGCTCATTTAAGCATGGTTTAAGTATTAAACCGTATTTGATCATTTATCTTCCACTGAACAGTAGCCAACCTTGTAAAATATTTGATTTTTGGAATTTTCCCATAGATGTAGGTAAGAAAAGGCAAATAAAGAAACCAGAAGTACAAGACATCCTATGACACAGGTATCTGAAATCAGTTCAAAGGGGAGTTTCCACTGCTTAGAGGAGGACAAAGGACTTCCCAGAAACATTACTGCAACTGTATTGTTCACTTCTTACTCAACAGGGCACTGCTGAAAAGGATGTTGCTATGTTCCCACCTTAACTGCCTATCCGTTCCTGTGACAGCTGGAGTCAACAAAGATAACTTCGGCTTCTGGAAAAACCAAATGCCAACCTTCTTTATTTTTCAACTTGCTCTGAAACTCTTCTATATTATCTGATTCTACGAATTTTGCAATAGCTGCATATTAATTATAGCTGGAGAATGAGTAACTAAACCTGGTCTAAATTGTATGCTTAAGCACATAAGACAATAAAAACAAGTTCTATGTGATTTTTAGCATTTTATAAAAATCTCATATTGAAGGAGGCTTAGACTAAAAATTTTGAGACCAAAAAAAAAAAAAAAAGCGAGAACTCTAAAATAGATGTAACATCCTAATTAAACTAGGTGGCCTAGCTGGGAAAATATTTCAGATTCCTATTCTAAAAACTTCCTGATTAAAAAGAAATTAATAGCTGCTATAGTAAGGATAAGGAAATATGAAAGGTCAGGGAAGAATTTTGATTGTGTGTTTTTATTTTTAGATCAGAGTTATAACCATATATCACCAGGTGTGTGCTGTAAACTTACATGATTTATCGCAGACTGAACAGCCTTTACGTAATGGTTTAGTTCCCGATCCATCATAGCAAATTCAACCATCGCCTTGTCCATACTGTATTCACTACTCACTTCAGCTGAAAGAGAAAGAAAGCAATTATTATTTTCCATTTAAAATGCCATATCTGGAAAAAGTTGCACCAGCATACCCTATGTCAATCAGTCAATGGTTTAAATGATTTTGTAAAGGTATTACATATTTTTTAAAACTTTCTCAACATATGACTGCTTCATTCAAAATTCTAAAAATACACCCAGTTGAAAAAGACTCAAAGGCAGAATGTGGACTCAGACTCAGAAGTTCCAGGCTCTGCCACTCGCCTGTATGATCTTAAATCGATCACTGCACTTCTCCCAGTCATCCGTCTGCACATAAACCTCACAGGACTGCGATAGATCAAGTGAGGAAGATTTCTAATTTCTAGTAACAGTAGCTTGGCTTATGTGGACCAATCCTCCTACTGAAGACAACTAAAACAACTAGAAAAAAATAAATCTCCTTAAAAACAAAAGAGTCACAAGACAGTAATAAATCTAGGGAAAAATCTAGGGCAAAATCCAGGGCAAAATCTAGAGAAAAAGGAAAAAGAGAAGAAGAGCATCAAACACAAAGTCACACGCAGTCAGCTGGGACCCTTCCTCAGAATAAAGAGGAACCAGAAGTAGTCTCATCCTATTCCTCCAGGTTGCGGAGAGGTTGGCCTTGGCCACTGAGCAGAACAGAGGAAAGAGAGAGAGAAAACAAACCTGTTTCTGAAACACTGTGGCCACAAGCCAGCCCTCCCGAATGTGCCGCCTGGGCTCCCCTCCCCTCACCTGAGTGGTCCGGGGAACCTAAGAGCTTATGACCTTGTGAGACGGTTGTGAGACGGTCTCCCCCTGAAGGTGCCCACATGTACTTCCCTCTGGAGAAGATACTTTCATCCTGCTCCTCAAATAATCCCAACAAATAATCGTTAAGGATAATGAGCAGATAACAGGGGGAAACATTTTAAAAATTAAAACAACAAAAAAATTTAACACTGAATAACACAAGAAAAGAAGCCAGCAAGAGTAAGGATCAGCAGAAACAGATCCACAAATGTTTCAGATACTGGGATTATCTATCAGTCAGAATATAAAGCAACTACTCTTACTATGTATAAAAAGTTAAAATACCCTCAGGAATCAGGAGACTATAAAAAGTGACCAACAGATAGGAAAGGCAAGATAATTTTCTTAAAAATGTTTCAAAACTTTTTTCAAGCTCTAAACAATTTCATAGATTAGGAAAAGATGGAGAACACAGGATAATAAAAATGTCAACATTAAAAAAAGCTGAATGAAATGAAAATAAAGCCAACTTACTTAAATCATGCAAAGACTCTTCACTGAAATACTTAGATAAATGTATTTCTTATCTACTCTGAAGAATAATATGGCAGATCATCTCAAAGTCATGAAATAATGTAAAATCCACTTACATTTAGCTTTAAAAATGATTTTCCGAGACTTTAAAATGATGCTTTAATTTTACAATAGTTAATTATAAATATATTCCATAAAACAGCTCAAGTTAACCTGCTTCTGGAAGAATACGTCGTGGTTTATAACACCCAGACTTTACAGAATGGAAATTTTTTTTTGAGAAGGGAGGGAAAGGGAAGTATTTACATGAGAAAAAATCTGTATTTACATTTTGCAAATTAAATCTATTTTAAACAAAATAGTATATGAGAAAGGTCTCAAGTCATATTCCAAATAACACTGTTAGACCATCAATCACAGGCTGACGTTTTGAAGATGTCCAAACATCCTTTGTTACTGATGGCACTGAGTGCGTCTAATTGCTACATATTCCGCAACTGCTTGTGAAAAATCATATTAATTGTTTGATGATCAGGAACAGAATTTTAAACAATTTATATCCTCATATGATAGTTTGGGACTTATATCTAGGCATTTGACTATACACTCTTAGATTTCAGTAAACTGGCTAGCGGTTTTAGGTAGACTTGTATTTTAATTTTTTCCCATTTAAAATAATGAAAAATAGACTCTTGGTTTCACAGAATCCTCACCCAGTTAAAAGAAATTATAGTTGTTTTTTTTTCTTTACTTAGTGGAATCAGTGTATTTTATGGATACTGAATTCTGACTCTTGGACCAGTCAAAAAGTAGGTTAAGCTGGTAAGCTGAGCAAGGACTAAGAGCATAAACTGCTATATCAAAAATCCAATAATTAGAGGCATCTTCAAACTAAACAGGAACCCATTAAAGAATTTATAGGGGGGCAAAGTCTTTGAAGTATAAGAAATAAAAGTTTGTTAAGAGCTTAAATCAGTGGGAATTGATAGAATGTTGGCAACCTCCCTCTGGGATTAAATGAATTAATTTTTAAAAACATTCAGAACTGTGCCTTCGACATGAAAAATGCTATGAAAGGGTTGCAAAATAAAATAAAACAGGATGATGGGTCTCATTATCAAGGCCCCATGGATAATAGTAAGACTTGAATCAGATAGCAATTTCAAAGGAGAAGGCCAAGGAGACATTCCCTGCAGAGGCGAAAGTGAGTGATGGCCGGGTCAGTGTTCAATGGCACAAAGTCTAAGGAAAGAATCTTGAGAGGCCGTCTGGTCCAAGTGTACAGGCAGCCTCAGTGAAGCTCCTAGATCCAAGAATGCTGGGACACGCTGAAGAATCTAAGTGATGAACAGGGCAGCCCGAGGCAACAAAGGGAAAAACACCAGAAGAGATGAGGAAGCTAGTCCTGAAAAGAACTGAGAACCACACCACACCTGGAAGTGATGCTCCGTCAGATAACGGCCAAAGTCAGTGTCTCGGTTTGTTGCAGAAAAGGGTTGGAGAGATCCGAGACGGAAGGCAAGAAGTAGCGGAGGACAGGCCATGACAATGGAACCTGGAGGACAGGCCACAACAACGTGTGTATCTAGCTGCAACCTCCCACAGCTACTTTAAGGTAATTTTTGTAATTCTTTTGCTCTTCTTATTAGTCTTTTTTTCCCTTATTGTTGCAATAATAACCTCTTTTTTGAAATATTATTTGGGTTCACGTTTCAGAAACCCTAGGCTAGGGAAGACACGGGGAGCCTGTGTCTTTTTCTATTAAAGAATTGAAGTGGGAAAAGAAGAGCATAGTGTTGCATGAAACAGGCAAAGGGCCAAACAGATCCCTGAAGAATTCAAGAACTGGGGAGGAACAAAAGGGATAAACAAATCAACAGGGACTTGGCTGCTGACTGAATGTGGCTGGGGGATGGGGTAGGTGTGCAGGGACTGACCAGAGGTTCCCTGCTCCATTATTCCACAGTATGGAATCCCACTGTCGAAGATCTCCCACTCTTACAGGGAAAACCCTTCCCCAAAATCCACACCCGCCAAACTCCACACATCCTTCAAGGGCTCAGCTCAAGCCCTACCTGCTTTTAAACTATACCAGCCTAGAAGAATCTCACTTCATTTATCAACAACTATACTTGATATTTTGGCACTTTTAACCAGAAACGATCTTGTCTTCTTATATGCATTCATCTCATTTCGCCAAGAATGATGCTTTGGTGTTCTTAGGTTCCAACAAAGAATTACAGTAACTCTTCCTTCGACATTCTTATATGGCCATTATTTAATAAATTTGGAAGTTAAACTTTCACCGAACTATAAATTGTCTTGCCTCAGATGTTCAACTGGATTAAAATATAAAGAAGACATGATAGAAGTTCATTTGCCTATTATATTTTCATTGTGATCTTTCCATAGGAAACAGGCTGGCACCCGTAAGGTAGTGGGTACGGGTGGAGTGGAGCAGGGAGGAAGAGAATCCCAGAAAAGATGTTAACATTCACAGAATGACAGTCCCAGAGAGGAAAGTAATACTGTACCACACCTCTGCAAGCTTGGCATTAGAGAAAATTGGTGCAGATGATAAAGCATGGAAAGTAATGACAACGATGAAAAAAGTATATAATAATAGTAGCTGTAGCTAACAATTAGCAAACACTTTATTATGTGCCAAGACTGTACCAAGATCACCATATTTACATTAAACCTCACAACAACATTAAGAGATAGGTAGTTTTATCTCCACTTTATATATGAGAAAACTGAAGCACTAAGCAGTTGAAGTAACTTGCTCAAGGCAAAGCAGGCCTCCAACTCATGCTTCTCACTGCAAAGTTTGTACACCTACCCACCTGCGCTAAAAGCTGCTGAGACAGGTGGAGAAGGACAAGCACTTCCAACGCCTCCGTGAATATCCAGGAGACGAACCGTCAGGAGGGTGAAAGTCATGGCCCCGAGCTTCACTCGAGCTCCCTGGTGATCCATTCCAAGCAGGACACCAGGCAACGCCACTCAAATGCTATCGGACCTGGTCCCTGAAAAAGCTTTGCCAAACCCCTTAAGTATTGGAAACTGATAAGAAGAAAATGATTTTCCCCTTTTTGAAGATTACTGTTGACCTTGAACAACTCGAGTTTGGACTTCACAGGTCCACTTATACATGGTTTTTTTGCAATAAATACTATAAATGTATTTTCTTTTCCTTATGATTTTCATAACATTTCCTTTTTGCTAGCTTACTTTAAGAATACAGTACATAATACACATAACATAAAAAATATGTGTTAATCGACTATGTTATCAGTAAGGCTGCCGGTCAACAGTAGGTTATTAGTAGTAAAGTTTTGGGAGAGTCCAAGGTTATACTCAGATTTTCACCTGTACAGTGGATTGGTCCTCCTTGCTCCCACATTATTCAAGGGTAAACGGTACTAAGCTTTGACACTGGTGAAGACCGACCTTCTACATCAGGAAGGATAAGGGGAGGTGCTATAAAAGCAACCAAGTCACCCACTGAATGGAGAACAACTAAGCCAACCCTCGCGGCTAAGAAGTCAGACCTGTACTAGGCCGGGAGCACAGCAGCAACAGAGATGAAGCAGCAGCCATGGACTGACTACCCGGCAGCAAATGAAGGGCAGCAACTTTCAAGGGGCAGGGAGGGTCCTGGAAGACTTCACGCTGCAGAGATACACTGAGCGGAGCCCAGCGTCCAAACCATTTTATTTTCTTCACGTCTTTAACTGCCTTCCTCCAGCCAAGCAGGGTCTCGGGAGTCCAGGATGTGCTATTCTATGAGTATGCGTTTATTACAGCCAATCTTTGTGTTAATCAAATGAACAAAAGTGATATACTTGAACATTGGTTTACAAGCCAATAAATACATGGGCAAGACTTATGGAGAGAGCTCAGTGACAGGGAGACATGCGTTAACACATATGGCACACTAACTGAGAAACTGTTAAGAAGTTAGTACAATAATAAGCTGAAATACGTCCCACTGCCCCTGCAAAGCAAGTCCAGGGGACACAGATACACCTGATTTACATTATAAAATTATAACTGCTTTTGTTAGGACACCAGTACAAGGGCTGTTCTACTAATCTATGTGTCTGTAGCCAGTGATCCAGGTCTATGGACTGCTACTAGCACCTGAAGAACTTTAAGAGTGTTATTTAGACCAGGAAGGGCTTCGCATTAAACCCATTCTTTAAAGATGGTTTCTGTTTCATTTCTTTTCCTGTCCAGTCGCAAACTCCAGAAAAGTAAAAAATAATCACTAAAGGAAGGCTTCTTTTTAGACTGGAGTGCTCCGATATTTATACAATAAAAAAAGTATGTGAATGGATGAAGTTGGCCTGCATATAATTTTTCTAAAGTTAAACAAACCTATAATTATGCAATCTAAATCGCTATGTTAGTCATTAGACATGTCGTCTCTTACTCAATGTCAAAATGCACTAACAGCGGTATTATAACTATTACTATTCTTTTTGAAGTGTTGAACAGGCATATTACATGATCAGTAGAACATTAAGCAGAAATAGGTGATTTAGTGCTGCAATCAAACACATCTTAAAATTCAGGAGAATTCAAAGAGAGGAAGATGATAGCTTAAGCAGGAATAAGCATGAAAGCAAAGCAGTAATCAGGGCTGGTCATCTTGAACATGAAAGTCTGGGGCAAATGAGGGAGGAGACAGGTCTGCGAATGGAAGGCAGGGAGGGAACAAACTAGGTGTTTTTATAGATGTCAACTCAAGGAAGACGAATTCTAGGTCTTTTGACTAAAGGACGTGAGTAGTAAGTAAGCTTGCAGCAATATAATTCTCATGCAGCACAGCATGAACACATGAGAGTTTATCCGGGGTGAGTTCCAAGATTGTCTAGGGTCTATTCACATCCTATTTGTTTAATATAATGTCCTTTTCTAGGCCACTGGTTAAAAATGGGGGAGCAGAAGATTCTTTACCTTGGCTTCCCCAAGTCCAGGTGGACATGGTCTACAGAACAATCGAGCTCGCGTTCCAGACCAGCGACCGGTTCAACAAGAACAGAAGGTAAGTGATGTAGCTAAGAGATGTAGCTCTATGACCAGCTATTCCAATTAAGGCCCCTCCCTAGCCACAGCCGTCTGATAGCTGCAGCCTAAGGCAGGCACTAGAGAGAAATAAACTCTTTTCTCTCAGGGAGCACACAGTACCCAGAGCCAGGTAAGTTCCCTCATCATCCCCCACATCTTTAGGAGAAGTACTTCCGGTGAAACAGACATGAAAATAACACTCACCCTCCCCGTTCCCCTAGCCCATCCACATGCATCTCCGTGCTACCTCTCTATACTACCAGGTGTCTTTTTGCTTTGCTCTGCTGTTCCTATGATCTCAGCCACAGGTCCTTTTCCAGGATCCTCCCTAATGTTCAGAACAGTACCAAGTGCTTCATGTCTTATAAACCCATAAAGCTTCTTTACCTTTACCAGGGGACACTTGTGCATATGTGTATGTTATGGAGGCACACCCTCAAGACAAATTTTACCTACTTATCCTTTCCGACATTTTGTCCCTGATTCAATTGCACAGTTTTGCCCAAGGCCAAGCTGTTTGCTAAAATGTTGTCCCAAACGAATAAAAATGGCAGAATCAGGTGTTTATTTTTTTTTTCTACAAAGTCATGCACAAGAATGTCCGGATAGGAACAATACTGATTACAAAGAGTTGGTTAAATTCAACTCCATGCACTTATTTTATTAGTAAATACCACACTAAGACAAAGCAGCTATTTAGTGTTCTCATGGGATTGCTGACTTCAATTCAACATGAATCATACACTCAGAGGACCTGATTAATATTCAATGCCATAAAGTACATATGTCCATTCTGGCAAGGAGGAAGGGAAAAAAGGAGGCAGGGAATTGCTTGATTATATTATAAGTTTCCTAGAATAGATCAATGGGATATATAGTAGGGAAATTTTGTTTTCTGAAACAGAGAATAGGTATTTCCTAATGTCTTCAAATCAAAACTTGATTCTTCTATGTTTTGCAAGCAAGAAGTTTCTCTTTGGATAAAGTCTAATAAATGGCAGTATAAACTCTCCCGCCTTCCCTCCCTCCACAAAAAAAAAAAACCCCTTCCTCTCTGAAAATATAGCTCCAACTATCTCTAGCAACATATATCTACACACACACCTACCTCTGTGAGTGGGTGTGTGTGTGTTTTTCCTGGCAGCCTGGCATTAAGCAATCATTATATATTCATCTGGAGTCAAGTTTAATGACTTACTCACTGCTTGAGCAATATTTAATAGAAACTTAGTTACTCTCACTGCACTGTACTTTAGTCGTAATTATTCCTCCACACAGATATTAGTGTGGTAAAATTAAAACTGAAGCCACATTTTATAACTGCCTCTCACCAGAAATAATAGTGAAGAGTATAACAGTGTATGGCGCAAACTAATAAGCAAGTTGTCTATTCAGAAACAGTGAATATAGGGGAAATCTTCAAGAAATAGTGACGTTTATAATCATCTTTATCCACCCATACGATTTTCTTAGAATTTTAATACGGCAATTCAAAAAGCCAGCTCTGGACTCAGTTTACATTCAGATCTAGGCTATATTACTTGCTAGCTATGCAGTCGCTGGCAAGTCAGTTTATTAGAGTCTCAGATACCTCTCCTGTATAATGGGTACAATAATAGTATCTAAATCATAAACACGATATGAGGACTAAAGGAGAAAATGTAGGTAAAATGACCAGCCCAGTGCCTAGCCCACAGTAAATAATAACAAAATATCATGTCATTATAATTATTACAGAATGGATAATTAGTCTGCAAATGTAATTAGTCTAAGCGTTGAAAGCATTCTGTCCTTAGAACCAAAAAGTACCAAGTGAATATCAGCTCCTTAACTCAGTTATGTTTACTGACTTGAGCCCAAAGCACTAAGCTGAACTCACAAGACTGCAATACAATACTCACCGAGAAGCTTTCTAACCACACCCCTCCAGACTAATGTCCGGAAACTCATGTACCTAGCAAATGGCTATGGACCACTTAATACATGCCAGGCAGAGGGGAAAAATACTTTGAAGCAAGAAGGGGCAGTTAACACTACCCACAGAAGGTGGGAAGGTTTAACAGGACAGGGTCAATTTGCACGGTGTCTTGAAGGATGACTAGATGTGAGCCAGATGCTCACTAGACTGGGACAGAGGCTGAACAAGTGCCCTCATGCCTTTCTACAGAGGTAGGTTTAGAGTTTAAATGGTCAAACAAAAATACTGGGCATGAAATGAGAGACACAGATAAAATCTGCGCTGAGCGCTGACTACGTGCCAGGTCTCTGAACATACTACTCATCTTTGCCTTTGTCACAACAGTGTGAATTACGTATCATTAAACATAATTTCGAGATAAGAAAACTGATGCTCGAAGAGGCTAAATCATTTGCCTCAGGTCACACCATTTAGTCAATAAAGGGTAGGGTCTGGAATGACCTCATGTGCGACTTCAAGTTAGCGTGGAAGGCACGTGCTACAGTGTCTGAACTACTAACCAGAAATAAATAAGACACGCTTCACACAGAAGTCATGGAGTAATGAATAACTGGTTCTCTAGCTAAAGGAATTCTCCTAAACATTAACTTCCTTTAAGAGAAAGTGAAAAAGAAAGACTGACTGACTGACTTAACCAGTTCTATCTTAGAGTAATAGAGACCATCTTTAATTATGTAGACAGATATTTCCTTAGAACAAATAGTTCATGTTCTATAAACTACCAGGGTAAAGTTATAACTCAAAGTACTGCTTGAAGTAAATTCTAATAAGGTCCCTGAATCTTCAAGGTCAAGTATGTTTTTTAATTGACTGAAATTCTTTTTCTATACCCTTCTTGCCCAATTCTTCCTATCTGATCCCTGGTAGTCTAGAAAGAAATAGTGAATCCAAGGCAGCAAGCAATATTCACAGCAGCATTTCCCAGCCAATGTAATTTCAATGACTGCCATTTCTCTCTGGTCTTCAAGTTCCTGACTGTGCCCAAGTTCTATTTACAGTATGAGGCCTGAAGGCCCAGGAGGCTTAAGGAATAGAACGGAGCCTGGCTTTGACTTCTGGTTCAACAGCAAAGCGCCGGTATGAATTGCTGGCAACAAAGACAAAAAGAAGTGAGGCTTAAACCTCATGTGATGACTGAGAAAATTAAATGAAAACGTAGGTCAAGCACCCAATGTAACGTCTTAAACACAGCAGTCACAGAGCCTATTTTGCTGTTAACTAAATGTCCTTTGCAATAGTCCAACACAAACCTTCTATTTCACTTAAGCTAGTATCGAGTCATGGGGTCGTTTCACCCACTTTTTAAAAAATCAATAAAGCATATGGTTAAAAAAAATAGTTCAATGTATGACCGAAAAATCTAAACAGTACAGTAATGTGATGTTTCCAATCCCCAAACTCCCTCCTCAGAGGCAACCGTTGTCACAAGGGTCTTGGGAATATCATCTCATGGAAATATTCTGTGAATAAGGCACCTTCTTTTAAAAAAAAAAAAATTGCGGGAATTTAAATTGTTTTAGAAGCAGCAGAAATAAGGAATTTAAAGTGGCCAACTAGGGAAAACTACTCTGAGATTGCCTCGCGTTCACAACCACACGCCTTAGTCTTCGGTGTGTGCTCCGGCACAGAGAACAGCGAGGGCTGCACTCTGCACTCTCAGATGATGGTCTAAGTGAGAAGCATTTTGTCCTGAGAAACGTTTAAGGAAAGAATGGAAGGGAGGGAACAACTGTATCTCATATTGCTAATTTGTTAGAAGATAATTTCTATGCTTATTATTTTTGGAAAGTAAAATGACTTGATTTCATGAAAACAATGGCAGATCAGCCTGTTAAAACTTAAATCGCTGACAGTGCCAGAAATTAAGTCTAACAGAATTTACTACAAACATTATAATAACTGCCCCATCTGATTCAGCAGATTTCCTGAGAGTTGTACCTCCACATAGAGAAAGTTACTGAAAAGATTTTCAGAGGAATTTATAAAGTAATTCTTATTTTTTCTCATTATTTATCATTTCTAAGATGTTTTATTTTCATTTTAAGTGATATAAATCAGTAATGACTCCCAATACTGTTTCTGTTTTACCTTCTTCAAAAGCCTCCTTATCAAAGAAATAATGATCCATAAACACTTACATCTATTACAAATGGCTCAGAGAACTCTTATTAGGTGAAGTAAGCTATTTCTGTAATGGGAATTATCACCCACCAGTGTTATCTGTTCTGGATGACAATTATAATGAACTTCAATGTAAGAAATAAAGAACTATTAATATTCCATGAGTAACTGGTCCTCTAACACTGCAGTAGCATTTATAAAATGGGAGGTTCCAATCAATCGCATCCCACATAAAGGCACCCAAGTTTCTGCAACGAAACAGAACCAGACCATAGGCAAGACCTGAACCTTGAAGTCATCTTAAAACTCCTCCCTCTTAGCATCCTCCCCATCTAACTAGTCACCAAGTTCTATCAGTTCGGCCTGCTCAAGTCAACTATTATCTCCTTTCCAACTATACGGCCTTATTTTCAGTCTTCATTGTTTCTTCCTCAGATTACTGATTTGCTTCCTCACTGATTTCCTTATCTCAGCTCTTTTCCCTCTAACCCTTCTTCCATGTCCTTATCAATTCTTTCTCAAGAATAAGTCTGACACTACGCTCTCATTCATCTAAAACCTAAAGCACTTCCACTTCTGGCCAAGAGAGACTAACAGGGACAAATTTATCCTCCTGCCTTGACCACAAAAAACAAACAAACAAACAAAATAATGCTTTGCAAGACACTAGACATCATGCAAGGAAGAGGAAGGAGAGTGAAAACATATAAGGTGAGACCCATAACTGCCCCACCTTCCTCTCTTGAGGGAGTTTCAAGGCACAAATATCAACCAAAATCTCAGTGGGCTTTTTTTGTAGAAACTGACAAACTGATTCTAAAATTCATATAAAAATATAAAGGATCCAGAACAGCCAAAATAACCATGAAAAAGAAAAAGTTGGAGGACTAACATTACCTGATTTCAAGACTTATTTATTATAAGGCTTCAGTAATTCAGAAGTGTGGTATTAAGGTAAAGACAAACAGATCAACAAAAACCGAACAGAAAGTCTGGAAGTGCAAACATACACAAATGGACACTTGATCTGACAAAAGAGCAAAGGTAATTCGGTGGAGAAAGGGCAGTCTTTACAACAAACAGTGCTGGGGTAATCGGCCACCATATGCAAAAACAAAAACAAAAAAACTTAGATCTATCCTACCTTGAGCCATGTACAAAAACTGGGTCAGAAGGATCACAAACATTAATGTAAAACCTAAAACTATAAAACCTCTAGAGAAAATTATAAAGAAAATCTTTCGAAACTTAGGTTAAGGAAAGACTTTTTGATATAATACCAAAAGCACATACATAAGAGAACAAATTGATAAATTGGATGTCATGAAAATTAAAAAAACTTCTGCTCTTCAAAATAATTTGGTAAGAGCACAGATTGAGTGAAATACTCACAAATCATATATGACAAAGAATTGTATTCCAAATTATAAAGAACTCTCAAAATTCAATTAAAATTTAAAAATTGCCCAATAACAAAGGAGAATAAGTTTTCGGTAGAACTTCACCAAACTGGCAAATGTCAGACAGGCACAGGAAAAGGTATTCAAGATTATTGGTCACTAGGAAATGGAATTAAACACTCTCAGATATCACTGCATATTTATTAGGATGGCTAAAATTAAGAAGACTGTCCATATCAAGTGTTGGCTAGGACATGGGGAGACTAAAGACTTACCTTAATGTATTCCACACACAGATTCCTAATTTTCAGACAACAACATTATGAAAAAAGTACTTTACCACTCTTAATATAATTTAATCTTATCATAATGACTCAGAAGGACTTCAAATATTATGTCTGTGTCATCATTATGAAGTACGGAAACATGATCAACAGAAATTTTTTTACATAACGGATATCAAGGAAACCAGCTTTTAGTCTACAATTACCTCGCAAGAGTATGATTGTTTTCTATTATAATTTGTCTTCTCCAATACAGTAGTTTCAAAGTGTGGTCACCAGACCAGCAGCAACAGCATCATCTGGGAACTTGTTAGAAATGCGAACTGTCAGGCCCTCCGCTAGACACCTGACTCCAAAACTCTGGGGAGGGGACCAGCAATGTATATTTTAACAAGTTCTCCAGGTGATGCCAAAGTCTGGCAAAATTTGGACCCACTTCTAATGTATGTTTTAAAATTAAAATCATAAATTGCCTTTTCTCTGAGATTCTTTCTAAATTCACAGAATTTGAAGACAAAAGGAACTGTTAACTTCAAATCCACATTCTCAACAAATCTGGAGCTCAACCAGCTGTCTGCCTATTTTTATACTCCTGAATTATTTTAGGCCTTTTGTTAAGCTAGAAAACTAAACTGAATGTAAGGTCCCATAAATAATGTATTCTACAAAAGCCTTTGTTTCAAAACCAACTTTTCTACTTAAATATCCCAAATGATTTACTCACAATTATTTTTGTAACTGCACCCAAGATTCCCTCCAAATTTACTAGATTTGCTTCTAATTTTGGCCACAGATTGTCACCTCCAGAGAACATCTGTGCAACTTTTAATTCAGCTCATCTACATAGATGATTCTAGTTATAAATCTTTTAATTGTTTCATAAAGCTACTTAAGATAGAAACAGAATGAAAGTGAAAATATTGTATTGAACCGGGACATCTGGGACTGTCAATAATTTGCTCAGAGACCTGGAGTTAATAACTTAGCTTTTCTTGGCCTCAGTCCCTTCATTTGTAAGAGGGAGTTGGAGTAGATGCCCTGTGAAGTCCATTTCAGGTCTAAGAGTCTGTAAGTCGGTGATCGTACTCTTAGGCTGTATGATACTGTAGCTGTATATTAATGTGACATTGCCAAATTATTTTCCTGTACTGTATCTATGTTTAACAGTTTTTAAATTGTTTTAAGATGCATGCCCCTTCTTTGGATCCAAGAACATCACTATAACACTGCTCCCCAGAGAGCTGAATACAACAAAATATGAACACATGCAAACTTTTAGTTGCTGAAGCACCAAAATGGCACTGAGATTTTAACCGTCTCTTATTTATTCCTTCTTGGGTTGGTGAATTTATCTCTGAAACCATAAGAGTACATGGCACGAACTCCCGAAAGCAAAGCTTTCACAGTGTCATAAACAACAGGGACTCTGGAGGCGACTGCCATGGACTCTGGATCTACCACTTAAGAACTTTTGTGACCTTGGGCAGGTTACTTAACCTTTTAAACCTTCAATAAGCATTAGGTGTTTTACTAATATTACTTGCAAAGTTGGCTCTCTAATCAGAAGATTTCAGAACTAATCTGCAATTCACTTTAGTAAGCACACAGGGTAAATAAAGCCTTTGTGCAAAGCTCCTCACCGTTCACTCTAATAGTAGGGATTCTCCAACTTCTAATATATCAGAATTATTTGGTATGCTTGTTTCGGTGCAGATTCCTGGGCTCTGTTTCTAGAAGCTCCAATGCTGCCATTTTTTAAAAATCATCGCAGATGTTTCTAAGGCAGGCCGTTGAGGGTTGCTGTCTGAGAAACATTTCTATAGGGATTTGAAAGAAACAGAATCCCTCCCTTCAAGTACTTACAATCTCCAAGGCTCTTTTCCATTTCAGAACTCACTGCAGCCACCACAGTGCTGCTGCTGGGGGCTGTGTACCACACACACCCAATGTGGTCCTTTCATGTAGATTCCATTTGCCGTCACTTTAAGTTCCATGACTGACGTCCTGATGCAATGACAAAACTCAACTCTTTACCTTATATTTGAGATCTGCCTAATAATCCTCTAAACTCCAACGCTTCCAAACCTGTGACTACTGAGAGTTCTTGATATGTGGGCTATTCCTGACCTCTGAACACAGAAGGTTCATTGACCCTGACTGCTGACCTATAAACCTGACCATGATCTCATTCATAGTCCTGGTCTCAGAATAGCACTTCCAACACTGCTGCCAGCAAACATCCCAGTATGTCTTCAGTATGGTATATATTTTCAGAGATTGCATATGTCAAAACCTATAAAAATTTAACTCACAGAACTTTTAATATACACAACAAGAATAACAACGAAGCGACAATGAGGGATCAGGGGACCCTGGGATAGAATGTTGACTGTGACAAAGGAATTTAACTGTTTTACAAATGTTTGATGTAACATCACTGAAGGGAGCGGGGGAAAAAAGGGAGCTGACCTATGTAACCTTGAAATATGTTTTGACTGCACACTGTAAGACTAAAGACAAAAAGAACTACATATAAACACCGTATGCCAGCTGATAATGTTGTTTGTCATGGAGTGTGAGTTAATAATTCTGAAACTGCTTTACATGCATAACACTGGACTCAAACAAACAAGTAAATGGATAGTGGCAGCTGCGTTTCTTGATGTCGGAGAGGAAGTTATATATAAGCTAGAGAAGAAGATTGGAATTTGACCATGTGGTACTAGGTTAGAGTTGAAGACATCAGTACGAACATGTTTACCTTAATATAGATACAGACGGACAGATACAAAAACGATGACGGATACATGGGTATACATGTGTTAGTGTACATACGCATGCTTCCCAGCTCTGACACCGAAAGGGCCCAGAAGCAGTGACATTCTGGTAGCAACAAGCACACCCGGAGTGCAGATCTTAATTTCTAAGCACCACTTTCCGATATAAGAAATAAGAGGTCCTGGGAGAAATAGCTGATTCCGAAGCTGGGGCAGGAAAAACACAATTCTTTACAGAAGCATTAAAAAAATGTACATAGACACTTATCCCTCCAGGTGGTAGAGCTTAATTCCTCCTTTCGAATATGGGTGGTGTTAGTCGCTTGCTTCCAAAAAGAAACCTGACAAACCCTACTGGGGCCAGGTGATCAAGGTCAGCATCACCAGGAAGTCATGTTGATGACATGTACGCCATATATGACGTGATCGGAAGGGCACGTGACCTCTAGGATCCTCTTTCCAAAAACTACATAACCCCAGTCAAATCAAGACAAACTCAAATTAAGGGACATTCTATAGAATACCTAACTATGATTCCTCAAAACTGTCAAGGTTATAAGAAAAAAAATTTTTTTAATTAAAAAAAACAAAAACAAAGTAAGAAGCAACTAAGGAGATGATGACTAAATGCAACATGGTATCCTGGACTGGATCCTAGACGATGCCTTAAAAGAGGACATTAGTGAAATTCGAATAAAGTCTGGAGTTTACCATTCAGTCTAGTCAACGGTAACGTACCGATGATGCTTCCTAGTTTTGACAAATGTATTGTGGAAGACCTCAACAATTCGGAGAACTCTCTGCACTATCCCCAACATTTTGTCAATCCAAAATTATTCCAAAATAAAAAATCTTTTTTTTTTTTTTAAATGAAGCAAAACAGAGACTGCAAAAGGAAGAGAAGCTGCATTTAGAAAAGTCTGTAAATTTAAAAAAATCTTAACTCTGTTCTTTGGTGTAAAGAACTTTATTTGCAAGTAACTAAATCACTAGTCAGATCATTCCAGCAACTTCCTCTCCCAGCATTCAGAATACTAATGAAATACACACACACACACACACGCACGCACGCACGCACGCACGCACGCACACATGCACAGCCCCAAAATCTTTCCCCAATACCATCTTCAAAATTAAAAGATTAAATGGACTCAGGTTGGAGGCTGGCAAACTGAATTGGGAATCAAGAAGCACATCCATTAGCTAGTTATACAATCTTAAGCAAGTTACTTCATCTCTCTGGGCCTCAATTTTCTGATCTGTAACAGAAGTAGGTTTAAAGAGCTGTTAAAGGATCCTTTCAGGGCCAAGACACAATAGTCTCCAAAGGTGATTACCAACCTTGAAACCGAATTCTTCTAAATTTCCTCCTACCCACCAATAGCTCCTTCTCAATCTCGTCTGTCGGCAACGTTACCCAACCCCTCAAAACGCTGGCCCAGGCCCTCTTTTTATTGTAATACTCCCTCACTCCCATGTATAGGTTATTTCCAAACCTATGTATACCTTTGTCCTCGGCTCAAAAACCAACTACTTATTGGTCATCCTACTTGGAGACATGTCTATAACTGAATTCACTTCCCCCCAAAACACTTATTCTAGTCCTCGGGTTCCCATCTGTGGTAGGTAAAATAATGGACCCCCAAAGATGTCCATGTCCTAATCCCTAGAACCTGTATGCCATGTTACGTACAAAGAGGAAATAAGGGCTGCAGATGGAAATAAGGTTGTTAATCAGCTGGCCTTGAGGTGGGGAGACAAATTATTCTAGATTATCTGGGTGCAGCTAATACAATCACAAGGGTCCGCATTAGTGAAAGAAAAGCAGGAGAGCCAATGTCATAGTGATGTGCGACGATACAGACTCGACCAGCTGCTGGCTTTGAAGATGGAAAGAATGCGAGCAGCCTCTGGAAGCTGGAAAAGGCGAGAGAATGGCTCTCCCCTAGAGTCTGCGCACAGGAACACTGGATGTGAGCCCAGTGAGACCTATTTCAGACTCCTCACCTCAAGCTCTATAACAGAATAAATTTGTGTTGTTTTAAGCCACTAAATTTGCAGTAATTTATTCCAACAGCAATAGCAAAATACTACACCATATTAGAAGACTGGACCTAGTGTGGATGGTTAAGTCAGAAATCTGAGTATTACCATAGACTTCTTTCTTCTCTCAATTTCCATATTGAATGAATTACCGAGTTTCATCAATTATTATTCCTATGCCTCTTAGGAATCTGTCTACTTCTCACCAACCCCAAACCACCTTCTGAGTCCAAGTCACTATTACCTAATGCCTGGGGAATACTCCAACAGCTTGCCAACTAGCTGGCCTACCTCCGGGCTCATTCCTACGAAGCCATTTTATGAAAAATACAAATTGTCTTAGTCTTCTTTTAAAAACGTTTTAATAGCTTCTTGCGGCCCTAAAGGTAAAGTGCAAAGCCTTTAATCTGACTTACGAGAGCCGCCATCCCCATTCAAGCCCTTTCCTCGTCTCCCCAGACTCTGCTCAGCGCACAGCGGCCACGACTGTTCTAGTCCCTGCTACAGTCCCACTATCTAGCATAGTTAGTAAATGGTCTCCAAACATTTACGCCAACAATTCTTTTGGTCCCTAGATGAATGCTACGCCCTCATCGAGAGGCAGAGTTTATTTTCTTTATCCGTGAGTTGAGGCGAGCCTTGTGACTGCTCTGAATAACTGGATGCACCGAAAGTGATATTCTGTAACCTCTGAGTCCAGGTCTTAGCAGGTCTGGCGGCTTCGGCTTCCTTCCTCTTGGAAGAGCTACCACGCTGGGAGAAATCCAAACCACATGGAGAGACCACATGCAGGAGAATCCTAAGGCTCTGGTCAACGATTCCAGCTGAGCATCCAGTCAAAAGTCAGCACCAACTGCCAGCCATGTAAGGGAGCCATCTTGCAAGTTCCAACCCAGTGAAGCCCCCAAATGGCTGCCGTCTCGACTGACATCACAAGGTGTGAAAGAACCTCCCAGCCTAGGTCAGTCAATGCACTGAATCATGAGATAGTAAAAAAAAAAAAAAAAAAGTTTGTGGTTTTAAAACATTAAGTTTTAAGGTAGTTTATTTCACAGCAATATGGACATATGCCAACACGAGTTCAAATTCTTGATACCAATTCTACCTATCGGTACTATTGCTATACTGGGGTAACGAATTACCCCAATAAGCTCCATTTCTTGACGTGAGGAACAGAATGCAAGCACAGTGATGGGAGGCCTGGCTGGGGGCCATCACTGGAGAGTAGTTACTACAGCACATGATAAATACGCAATACCTCTAATAAACGCATGAGTACCTGTCCTATTTTTAAACCTCACTTCTTTTCCAGATCTAGATTTAAAATGTGTTCTTAATGAAAAAGAGGAGCTAAATCAGCCAACTGTTAAACTCTAACAAATAAAACCAAATTTTGGAACATATATGTTTCCAAGGTTCTTTTGAGAAATCTATTCCCATGGCACTCAACTGCGATCAACCAAAACCATTAAATAAACAGAGAACAAAAGTATTTTAAAATCCCCATTCACAAGGCAGTCATTTGCTCTGCTTGTGCTATAAATACATTAAAATGTGAGGGGCGGATTATGTGAAAAATCTTGCTTATATTTTGAGAGGTTCCCTCATTGGTGATATGGCGAAGAGTGTTAAGGATAAGAAACAAAAATGGTACCAGTGGAGTGAAGATGCAAATATTTGTTAAACACAAGAGTGAAAGGTAAATTACTGGAACACACAATCAGTTAACCAACAAATAAAAGAGGAAAGGAAAAAAGCTCCTTCACAGTTGAGCACTTGAAACATCTCTTAGATCTTGCAAGGTCATCTCTGACATCCATCTGGGTCTAAGAGAAGGTTTCTGGGTATTATAGGGATTTGATATATGACTCTGGTAGGGTTCATTATAGAAACTACTTCTTGTATTTTGCTTTCTAATTATTAAGAACCTAAACACAGGTGCATGGTGCATTTTGGAAATTATAAAATTAAAAACAAGTTACAGATAACAACAATGCCCATTTGAATATTACCAAGTTCCAGCCAAGATCTAAATGCCTTCATAAACTTAATACCGAGAGAACAAAGATAAGGCAGACACAGGGTAATTCCTTCAAACGTGACAAACTCCAAAACTACCTAAGAACTCGGGAAGGTTCCATTTTCCAGAGAATAGAGAGCACTAACAAAAACTGCATCTTCTATGTTACACATTACATAATCTTTCTTTGTTAACTGGTTTAAATGTCTATTTTAGTCTGTCCCTCAGGAGCTCTGATCCTTTTTGCTTGAAATTAAATCTCATACTAATTTTTCTGAAAGTAGAGCACATTTCTGCTTCTTAGACCTTACCATGTATTTTTTTCCTATTATAATAGCGCCCATCTCTGCCCGCCCCCCCCGCCACACACAAACACACTTGACCCCCACTCAACACACATCTAGGTGCCATTCTCCATCCCAACAGTAAGGTGTACACTTTAGGTTGCTTTCCCCCTAATTTTTATAAACGAAGCAAATACGTATAGTCTGACCCAGCCAACAAGAAGTAAACTCTGCACCACAAAGCATATAAACTGTTTCAGACCAGGAACAACCATGCAAAAAAGATCCTGTCCGCATTTTACATGCAAGGAAAATGAAGCATAAAGAAGTGACCTTAACTGGTTCAAACTCTCACAGCTAGGACAAAGTAGAACTTGCATTTTAACTCACATCTATCTATATAATATTGAATTTGTACAATATTAATTCTGTACAATACTAATTCTGAGCCAAGAATCGCAAGATCCATCTCTCTCACCTGCAACGCACCCAAATATAATTATTAACAAAAACAAAATAACTGACCAATGTATGTGCCAAGCACAGCGGGCAGCATTTTACACACATTTAATACTTGTATCGACCCTAAATAAAGTAGTAATAAAGGAGCTGTTTGTGGGCACACAGTTGAATATTCATCAGGTATTAGTTGCTATTTTACAATACTATCCCCATTTTACAGATGAAGAAAGCAAAACTTACTTAGAGTTACTATTCTGTTAACTGGCAGAGCTGACTCTGAACCCAGGTTACTTGATTCCAGAACTGCTTCTTCAAGTCCAAAGTCATTCTTCCTCGCCAACCAAAGCACTGTGCTGCCCTATTTGGCAAAAGGGAAAGAAGAAAGCAAGCCAGCAGCAACCAAGACCTCCCTAGTTTAAAAGATGTACTAACTACAACTCCTTGATGCAGTAAGTGCTGAAGCTTTGTGGTCAAAATCTCAGAAAGGCCCAAACTGAAGTTAATGTTCAATCTGAAGCACTTGCTGTTCCCTGATCTGCCAGGTGTTGGGAAACAATTCTTAATGGGTCTCACACATCCCTGCACATTTTGTAAGCAGAGGCATTCAGGGCCCTTTTGTTTCAGACTATCTTTTTGAGGATGTTTGTATAATGAACAAAGCTTTGGGAAACAGATCCTGTCTCCCTCCAAAGCAGAAGGCAGTATAAATAAGGATAATGTCTTCCTCCAGGGCAATAGTCAGGCAGGTTTACTGTCCATTATGGAAATCTAGGTTCCCTAAGCTCAAGCTTCCTACACCGTGACACAAACCGACTGAAGTATCACTCTAGACCCTTCCACATCACCCCTGTTAAGGATCTGTGATAGGAGTGGACAAGGCAAACATACGGGAAAATTATCTCACTCTGCTTAATGTGCAACAAGTAATGAAGGTCTTTGTCTCTGATCCAGGAGTCTCCCGTCTTCTGTCAGCATCCATGAGACTGAAGGCTAACGTGTTAGCTTCCAAGTAGGGTAAAACCTTAGACCCTTCACAGAACTTGACATCAAGCTCTTCACACCTCTTCTCACCTTCGCTTCCCTCAGAAATACCCTCTCCCACTCTAGGTGGGACACCCCCTCATCTTTTTGTCAGCAGCTGTATGGAGTTTCTCCTAAAGGTCCTTAGCTAGAACTGCCTACTAACCCCCACTGCTTCCTGAACATAAGTTTCTATCACACACTTTTAAATCTTTATTACACTTAACTATTTATGTGCTGTGCCAATTTACTGCCTTTCAGCTCAAAATTTATCTTTTAATACACACTCTGTGATAATGAACGAAACTGCTTTAAGCATTTCTTCTCACAGTGAGCCGAATATTAAGCTTTCTCAACAGAGGGCAGGGCAGTGCAGGGGGAGGAGAGTTCTCCATGAGCGTTGTACGGTACTCAGCGATGAAAGACTGGATGCTCGTGCCCAAGATCAGCCACAAGATGAGAACGTCAGTTCTCACCACTTCCATTCAACACTGTACTCCAGGTTCTAGACAGGGCAATTAGGTAAGAAAAATAAATAAAAAGCAACCAGATTGGAAAGGAAAAAATAAAACTATATTCGTAGATGACGTAATTTTCTATACAGAAAATCCGAAGGAATCCACCAAAGAATATATATATATCTAATACATATATTAATAATATATATTAGGTATATAATATGTAATATATTATAAATACATAATATATAATATATTATAAATATATATTAGATATATATAATGTTTTAAATATATATATTAGATATATAATATATATATCTTATATATATAAAATCCGAAGGAATCCATCAAAAAAAAAAAAATATATATATATATATAATATATATTAGAACTATTTAACAAGTTCAGGAAAGTTGCAGGATAACAGACCAAAATAGAAAACTGTCTTTTTATACACTTGCAATGAATAATATGAAAATAAAATTAAGAAACTTCCGTTTATAATACTATCACAAAGAGTAAAATGTTTTGGAATAAATTAACAAAAATGGATAAAACTAATACTCTGAAAACATTGTTGAAATAAGTATTTAAAAATCTAAACAAATGTAAAACAAATGCTACGGTCATGGAATAGAAGGCTTAATATTGTTAAGATGGCAACACACCCCAAATTGATCTACAGATTCATGCATCAGAATCCCAGCAGGTTTCTTTGTAGAAATGGATATGCTGATGCTGAAATTCATACACCATCACAAGGGGCCCTGAATATCCAAAATCATCTTGAAAAAGAAGAACAAAGTTGGAGGACTACACGTCCCGATTTCAAAACTTAACTACAAAGCAGCAGCAGCGAGACAGTGCGGTACAGGCGTAAGGACAGTTACAGAACTCCATAGCAGAATAGAAGGGAGAGTCGAAAAGTAAACATGTGTCTATGGTCAACTGGTTTTCAACAAGGTACCCAGACCATTCAGTGGGGAAAGAATAGTGCGGGGACAACTGGATAGCCACAGGCGAAGGAATGAAATTTGACCCCTAACTCAAACATATACAAAAATTAGCTCAAAGTGTAATAGCTAAAACTATAAAACTCAGAGAAAAAACTAGGGATAAAGTTTCATGACCTTAGATTTGGCAACAGATTCTTAGATATGATACCAAAAGCACCGGCAACAAAAGAAAAAATAGAGAATTGGACTTCAACAAAATTAAAAATTTCTGTGTTTCGATGAACACTATCAAGAAAGTAAAAAGATAATATGCAAGAACAGGAAAAAGCATTTGCAAACTATACGTTTGATGGCAGACCTCTATCTAAAATATATAAAGAGCTCTTACAACTCAAAACTGTAAACAGAAGTAACTCAATTTGAGAATGGGCAAAGGATCTGAACAGATATTTTTCTAGATACACAAATAGCCAGTAAGTACAAGAAAAGATGCTTCATATCATTAGTAATCAGAGAAATGCAAATCGAAACCACAATGAGATACCAATTTGTACATAAATGTTCATAGCAGCATTTCATAATATCTGATTAATAATAATAATACCATGTCGATCAACTGACAAATGCATATGCAAAATGTGGTAGATCCATTCAGTGAGATATCGGTCAGCCATAGAGAATGAAGCACCACTGACGCATGCTATGTGGATGAACTTTGGAAACATTATGCTAAGTGACAGAAGCCAGTCACAAAAGATCATATATTATATGATTTCATGTACATTAAATGTCCAGTTAGGCAAATCTACATATATAGAAAGTAGATTAATGGTTCTTTAAGGCTGACAATAGTAGGGAAAAATAGAAAGGTGATAGCTAAAGGTACAAGATTCCTTTTTTTGAGGTAATGAAAATGTTTGAATGTAGTTGCACATACCTGTGAATATACTAAAAATCACTAAATTGTACTTTAAATACTTGAATTATATGGTATATGAATTATTTCTCAGAAAGCTGTTATTTCTTAAAAGGCACCAAACAAAAGAATAAAAGAACGAATAGAATTCAGAGGAAGTGAAGGGAGTAAAGCGTAAACTGGGTTACCATAAGTAAACCTCACCAACGTAAATTTAAAGTGGCAAACACTCAATTGATGAAATAAATTTCAATACAGCAAAACTGAATCCGATAATGAGAGATTCTTTACTCAGTGCACCAAACTCAATAGCTACAGCAATCAGGACTGGCAGAAGACATGATGATATACGTAAGACTGGGTCTGTGTGTGTGTGTGTGTGTGTGTGTGTGTGTGTGTGTGTGTGCGCGCGCGCGCACGTGTGTGCACGCTTAGCATAGCAGAAGCTGTCTGGGATTCAAGTACCATCCAAACTGAACTTTGTGACTTCAGGCAAATCACTTAACCCCTCTGAGCTTCAGCTCTCTCATTTGTCAAACGCCTACTTCGTTTTCATATGACTTTTAAGAGAAAAAACTCTGAAACAAGATTATAAATTTCTTGGGGGTATCTTCATATCTTTGTATTTCTAGCACAGTGCTTGTCAGATAACAGGTACTAAATGTTTGTAGAACTAACTTCGGAAAATGCAAAGGGCTTAAGAAAGGAGGAAATAAAAACACAGTTAAGTACATAGACTTCAATATGAACATGCCCGACTCTGAAGCACTTTCAAGTAAGATTTATCACCAGTATACGATGCAGAGGCTGTCAAGGCTCGCATTATGCTCTTTCATGTGAAATTAAAAATTATTTTCTACCAGTAGTTTAATGAACAAAAAACAAAAAGAAAGGTTATCTGTAAGAATATTTATGCTATTTTCTCCATAATCCCTTTTCAGGTATCACTTTATATTTTGATTTTATAAAATTTAACCCATTCTTAGCCTTATATATCTGAAAAGAAGCTATCATAGAATGACCTTCACCTAAACCAGGAGTCTGAAAAGCACAGCCCACCACTGGTCAAATCAGACCCATCTGTTTATACATTGTTTATGGCAGAGTTGGGTAGTTGCAACAGAGACAGGACTTGGTTGGGAAACAGGATATTATTAACTGGTCTTTTCAAACTTGTATCTGGTGGTGGGAATGAAGGCTTATAAACAATTATATGTAAAAAAGTGCTCTATTGTTTTGATGGATGAATGCACAGCCAAAACAGAGGCACCAGACAGAGCAGCTTGGTCTGGGTGGGAGAAGAATGTCTGCAGGAAAAAAAGATGATACTCTCAGCCTTGAAAGATGAATAGGCATCCTCCAAGCAGTCAACAGGGAGACAGCATTCTCGGGAGAGGAAGTCATGTGAACAAAGGCGAGGAGACTCAACAGAGCACGCTAGACCCAAGTGTCTGACTGGAGTATACACAGCATAAGGAGGGGTGTAGCTGGGTGACATTGTGAACATTCTTGTAAACGGTGCTCAACGGTTTAAAATGGATATAAAAATTAATAGCTACCGTTTTTCAGAGCGTAAATACCAGATGCTTTGGTCATGTCCAGAGACATGATCAAACAAGAATAATCTATACAGTAGCAACAACTCATGGTGATCAAGATATAAATACAGCCCTAGCCAAAGCCTTTTAAGTCCAGCAAAGGAAACTTGTAAGGCAATAATGAGAATTAGCATAGAGTGGACTCTCCAAATTGTTTCAATGAGGAACTCTCATGTCCAGGTACAGTGGTGACAGGGCTCAGCAATGAGCACAGGTGTTGTCAATACTGAGTAGATAAGAGGACTAATCTCAGAGCTTACTGAGAAGGAAAAAGGCATACTTACAAGGACAAAGTGTTAAGAATCTACAAGCAGTAAATAATTAAAATGTGCATTTCCGGTCTAAAAGCAGCTTTGTGATAGAATAACGCCTTCAGGGATACGGTGCACAGTCCGCGGTCAACCTCAAGGCTCAGTCTACTCATATATAAAAGAGCAAGTAAATTATGTTACCTACCTACTCTACAGCGTGTTGTAAGGATTGAATGAATGCTTACAAGGAATTTATAACTTGCCATGTACATACACAAAAAGCACTGTGTATTTGCTATTGTTAGGTTGCCTAGTAGCATAGTCTACAAAAGGTATGTAACAACTGGATATAAAATCAGACTGTTAGGTCATAATGTAAAAAGTTACGAATGGGACAGATAGAGCCATAATATCCTCATTTGAAACATATCATTTATGACTATGTAGTTCCCCCGATATTTGCATGTATTTGTCTTATCTGCTAACTAAATTATTAGCTTTTTAAGGGCATGGGTAAGTAATTGGACATTCATCAACATAAAGTGTTAACAATTATCTAACAAAAGTGAAAACGAACAAAACTCAAATGTTTTGATTCAGTATTGTAAAGGGAGAAAATTACCTTGCCCTAAAGAAAAAGAAATTTAAATCTTTGTCTTGGAGTAAAAGCCACCACTGCTGCCACCACCAGTTTAGAGACAGTAACTAAATTTTACAAACACGTGCTCTCCTCTATCTACTGAGTATTGCCTATTACTTCTCACTATGTATAAATATTCCAACTAACATTTCTTTCTCTTCACTTATTCAGCTACCTTCTTCTGGATCTGACACCATAACAGTAAATATAAAACCAAAGAGGTTGGTAAAAGATGCCTTCTATGTCCTCTTCCGGTAAATTTAAGAAAACAGTGATGAAATCATTTTTAATTGACCATCATTATGGCAGATGGTGCCAGAATGAAAGGAAAGGGTAGATCCAATAGTAAATGAAGCTGCCTCTCAACTTTAGTCTAGGCGTTTAAGTGTCCGATTCTACAAGGCATTCAAAGAAATTCATGCAAGGAAAATGCCTCTTGCAACTTGGTCACATGCAAAAATGAAGCAAGAAGCACATCTGTTTGGAGCTTGCCCCAAGTGCCTCCAGTGCTTCTCCAAATTGGGTTCGTAACTCCCACCCACAAAGAGAAAACCAGTGCCTGAAGCAGCGTCCAGGGACAAGCAAATTAGAACATTTCCAAGGTCAATTGCTGACAGGCCTAATTGTTTACAGCAGCTAGAGTATATTCTGGCTGTTGAAGAGGCTTAACCTCTCTGTCTTGCCCAATAATACCATGAGAAACTAATTTACCACATCAACTACAAAACATGAAAGCAATGTAGGTACTTTCAAATGAGCATATGACATTTCAAACAGAAGCAAATATTATTAAGATCCCAGAAATAAGTAAATTAAAGCTGGTTAAACAATTTTGGGGAAAACCTAGAATATCGATCATACCAGTGGCAGAGGGGTGACAAGTCCAAAAACAAAAAACAAAAAAAAAAAATCAGTATTATCTTGTTTTACCAGCTGGTTCAATTTGAATATTCACCAAAACCACTAAAAAGCTGCAAAACTATCTTGCAATTTCTTGCCCTCCTCTGACAGTCACTGAAAAGTGAAATGCCTTCTGTACTTGCTGCTGTCCTAGTACAGTAGCCATTTGCCATATGTGGCGCTTAAGCGTATGAATGTGGCCGGTCCACACTGAGATGCCCTGTAAGATTCTGAACTTAGAAAGTAAAAATAGCTCATTAATAATTTTTATATTGACTACATGTTGAAAAATATTTTAGCTATACTGGATTAGATAAAACTTTACTAAAATTAATTATGCCTCTGTCTTCTTAACTTTGTAATGAGGATAGTAGAAATTTTTAAATTACACATGTGGCTCACACCATATTTTTATTGGACAGTGCTGTTATATATAAATAATGCTTCACATTTATATAGAATACAAATATATAATTTCAGTTGTAAAGTACGGAAGAGAGAGAAATAAGTCTAGATAATAAATAATCTCTATAGAATAATCCAATTGGTTTCAACTGTTAATCACAAAGCTAATAAAAGCTCCCTTCTGCTTATCACAAGATAAAACTTTATGTCTTTAAAAAGGAACTCGATGTTTCAAAAATGATCCTAAAGGCTGTTCGACATCTGTCATGAGTTGACATCCTAGCTTAGCATTAATCTAGTCTTATGATCAAAGATACATAATAAAGTGCTTGTCTAATTTTAAAAACTGATGGAGTGACTCCAATTCAGTTTTTTCTGTAGTAGTCATTTTCATGCTCTGTTAGGTCACTGAAACCTAACCCATGCCTCTGCTCCAAAGATTAAAAAAGTAGAATCAAGGCAAAGATTATTCTCAAGAGTCTAGAAAAATCCAGGTGGTATTCAGATTCTATTTTAAAACCTAAAATATGACTCAGTCATTATTTCAAAAAGTGGCATCCTGGTGTGATTGAAAGAGCTTAGCTAACAGGAAAGAGCACAGCAAGCAATTATCTGCACACGCTCCACCATGTGGAGAATCATGCCGACTTGCAGGTTGGTACCGTCAATGGAAGATAGACAACCCGGAGGTGTTGGGATGGTTGGAAATTTATGGGGTGAGACTGCACGTAAACATGAGGTGAGGTGAGGCAAACGGCAGCCAAAACTTTCCCCTCCAGAGCTCTTAAAAAAGGAAACTACTCAACTTCTGGCTAAAGAAGCCAATAGGAAAGGAAAGCTCATCCCAAAACTGTCCCCAACACAACTGGCCCAGAGGTAGAACAAAATGATGTGATACTTGTGTGAAGAGTAGGTGTAAATCTTTTCAAAGTGGTTTTTAAATGTAATCGACAACAAAATCAAGACCTGTTAACTTAGAATAATAAATAATACATATGAGATGTATATTTCTATTTTGTAACAAGACTTTTATCATCGGATAGATGTGGAACCTGGATAATTGAAAATAAAGCAGCTGATATGATTTACTCTTCATTCTTCAAAGAGTTCATCATAAAATAGTGCTATAGTTTCTATGGTCTGATATTGTCAACACATTTTTTTAGGCTATATGGAATAATTCAGGTCCCAAGCTACTAAATTCCAATAGTTTAGTGATTTTACACAATCCTAAACCCTGCTGTCAACAAACTGGTCAACAAGCTGATAGCTGCTGCATAGGAAGTGTTCTAGTGCCACCTAGTGGCGTATGAAATAAAGATGAGACCAGGGTTCTCAAACTGTGGTCCCTGGACCAGCAGCAGCAACACCTGGGAACCTGTTAGATGTGAAAATTCTTGGGGTCATCCCAGACCTACTGAAATTCTAGTGGTGGGGCAAGCGATCTGGGTTTTAACAAGATGCACCCTCGAATTTGATAACCACTGGATTAATCAGTCCTTAAAAATGAAGTGGAAGTTCTTAAAAAATTAGGCTCATAATCAACAAAAGTGCTAAATTTCTAATTTTGGAAAGCAATTTATTTTCCTACATTATGGATCCAAATGTCTATATTTAAAGAACAGTCTTAAAAGCCACTTATTGACACATTTGTATACATTCAACACCTCACGAGCATCAAATAAGTTCCAGTCTCTGAAATATCAGATGAGCACCCTGACGTCTTTGCCCTGAACAAACCAGTCCAAAGGGAAGACCAGACACATTAACAAAACCAAAACATGATAAATGCAAAAAGCCTTCTGAAACAAAGAAGCAACTTTAACTGGTGTCAGAATATCAGGAATGACATGTCACTGTATCTTAAGAGTGAGGGGAGTTTCCCTGAAAACACATGAAAAACCAAGGAGGTAAAATACTGGTGGTTTTTAAATTAAGAGTCATCTACCCTAATGATAATAGACACCACGGAAAAAGTCCCCTGTACACATCTGCTCTGTGCCGCTATGTTATAAAGTAATCAAGAGAAAAGCAGGTCTGATGAAGGCTTGTGAAATTTTTTTTTTTCTCTTTAGGTCTCAGAGGAGAACTTGGTCTCAAGTGTCAGAAGTATGAGCACTAGAGGAGAAGGTGGAGTATTTTCTGATACCCGGGGAAATATGGTATCAGTAAAATTATTGAATTTTTCTATAGGGCTATATTTTTGATATACTGTAGGCAATGCTTTTATACATTAAGCACTACAGGTACCATAATTAAGTATATGTTTTGAATTGTCTTCATTTATTTAAGTTACAATAATGCTTTGTTTTTATGATTGACTCCAGCTATAAAAGCTATATAAGAAATACAAACACTGGTTCCTTATGGTTATTGTTATTTTTATTGTCTTTGTGACCACCATCACCACCACCTCCACCACAGTCACCTACTTCTAATTAGTGCTTCTATTCAATAACATAGTTATGGAATAAAGAACAGGAGCAAGGACCAAAAGATAGCTTCCCAATTAAGCAGAGCTCTAACTACAAGAAACTGTTCTCTGGGTCAACAGTCTCAACATTCTGGCACCAGGGACCGATGCTCCTATGAGAATCTGATGCCTGATCTAAGGTGGAGCTGAGGTGGTGATGCTGGTGCTGAGGAGCAGCTGCAAATACAGCTGAAGCTTCTGTCACTGGCCTGCCACTCACCTGCTGTGTGGCCCGGTTCCTAACAGGTAGCGGACTGGTAGTGGTCTGCGGACTGGGGATTGGGGATCCCTGGCCTAGATGGAGAAATATACTGCAACATAATGAAAATCCAGAATGTGGATCTTCGTAAGAAGATAAGTCTTAAGTATGTCAAGCTGGCTTATCAAATCTTTAAGTAATTTTCAAAACGATTTTATCATTTTTAACATAAGGGAGTTAAGTAAAATGATTACTTCTTTTTCATAAAATAAGGTGACAGGTGATAGGGTAATATGGGTGATTATAATTTTCTTTTTATTTTTGTCCCTAGCTATTAAATTTTTAGAATGTCTTATATCAGGAGTAAACCTAGAATATTACCCCCAAGCGCCCAGACTCAGAACTAACTATTCGCTCAATGAAATGCTTAACAATTGCAAATTTTGAAAGTTTAGTTCTTCATGAGGACCAGAAATGTCCATGGCCGTGTAATTTTTAACTCTGATGGCAGTTCCTTATTCATCATTAACTCTGAAGTAACTGTCATAAAGTGAAAACCGTTTCTTGCTTCGGTGGAGAGTAGGTGAGAAAAAAAAGAAATCAGGTTTAAAAAGTGATGATTCTTAGCTAGAATACAAATTCTGGCTACAAGAAAGAACAGACTACCATTCAATCAATTCACTACATCACTTCTGTCAGTCAGGACTGCAACTGGCTGCACGAAAGAGAAAAACCTGACAGCCATCACTTAACCAAAAAGGAATTATTTTTTTCCTACCATTACAAGTCTGGAGGCAGACAGACCAGGGGCGGTATGATGGCTCCCAAAGGTCCTAACTTCTTCCCTCCATGACCAGATTCATCTCTGCCTTTACAAACAGAAGAGGCTGAACCCAAGGGAGGGCAATCTCTGCCTGCAGAGTGCGAGACCGTCCAAGGGAAGTTGTCCAACTTCACTAGCAAAAGAAACAAAAGCTAACGTTTCAAAAAAGACAATGCAACCTTATTTTGTTAGTGAGCAAAGGAAAGGAGAGGGGAGGGGAAGGGAGGAGAAAAGTCAGATACTGTTACCCTCAACAAAATAAAATGTTCTGGGCTAAATATTGCTAAATATTATTTCCATATTACCTGACTGCTGCGAATGCCATTAGATGGACACAATCAATTTTCAATAAAGTGTAAGAGTGATGGGCAGAACCTATGGCGTAAGACCACGTGTGCTCAGATCTCACCTGCTGCGCTTACTGACTCTGTGACCCCAGGAGCGTTAACTCCTCTAGGCCTTGGTTTGCTCACGTAGACGGCGGAGTAACAGCCCCTGTTCACAGGACCACTGTTAGGACCGAATGAGATCTCACGCATAAAGAGGCACAGCGCCCACACACACGGGAATGTGTAACAAAGTCAGCTACGGTTATCTTTATCATTACGACCATCACCATCATCGCCATACCTTGCGCACGGTTCAGCAAACACCCAATGACCTGCCTGACCATGATAACTAAAGTCTTTCTGCCCTGTGGCTCCACCATGTCATAGAAAGAAAAGCAACATACAGAGAAAAATCAAGAAGCCTCCAACAAGGTTTTCTTGTCTACTGGACTCTTGAGCTATTTAAAATGTATCTTTTTCTTCCAAATGTTGCTCACAGATATTTAGCAGGAACCAGATAAAAACTTTCAATCCTCTTGCATATACATTGCTGAGCACTAAGTGAAGCTCTGAACTCCAAAGACCGACGCACCCTGGCAGAGACGCAAAGAGGAAGGACACAGCTCTGAGGTACGGTAACATTTTAGGGAAGGGCCATTCCTCGATTTCATTTAACTAAACTTAAAGGGCTAACAAAAATTCATTTGCTAAGGATGACGTTAATAACAACAATTTTAGTAAATTAGATCAATACATTCTATTTAAGAAAACAGAAAAGTACGTAATAAAGTTTAAAGTCTGAAAAATAAGTTTCAATTATCTAAAGTCTCCTGATGTAACAAATTTCACTTCCCGATCAGGTCAAATAAAGAAGCTACTACTAGAATATCAACAAATTTAAAGAAAATCTACGAGACATGGTGGCAGTGGAGTCTAACTGCCCAGACATCACACACCAGTAACAAAACACGGGTAAACGTGCTCATTTCAGCACTAGGAAGCTGAGTATAGGAACAATCACCCGGTACAGGAACATGCAACCAACGGGAAACAGAACAGAATACATCGCCACCCCTCAAGTTCTTGAGAGCAAGAATCCTCTTTACCAATAATTTAATAATATAGTGACAAGAGAACTGCAGTGCGAAGTGAGAAAAGCTGAGTGATCACCTGAGCGATCACGACCAATTATTTTGACAAAGCTCATTCCTTCTACTTAATGATAAAGTTTGGCAGCCCAAAAGGCCTACAAAAAAGTGCCTCTAACCTTACAATGCTAAGAGGAAAAGGGACTATTTCTGTTTTGAAGATAATTCATGAACTTCCCCTCATGTTCTTCTGCACTTTAATTTCTCCCAATATGTTCACTGCCGTCCAATAGTCAACTCAAATGCAAATCAAATGACAACAATAATAGCTAACATTTTCTAAGCTCTTATGAAGTACTTATTAAGTGTCAAGTATACTGCTGTGTAATTTATAAGTATCGTCTCATTTAATCCCCACAATAATGTCTTTCACAAATGAGAACTCTAAGACAGAGGTTACAGAAAAATAGTGATGGAGCTGGGATAAGAACCTAGGCACTGAGTATGCAAAGCCCTGCTCCCCTACATTACACTACCCTGCCTATATGACAATGTGGGTGTAAGATACAAAGCATACAAACCAACTATAATATACTGTCTTAGTTGAATTTATTTTCCTTTTCACCTGAGCTACTGAAATAATCTCATTGTCCACTTGAGGTATCTCCGCCCTCCACAGCATCTTCAGGATTGCCATGAGAGTTATCTTTCTAAATGTGCATCTTACCATGTTCCTCCTCTACTTTAAACCCTCCAATAATAAAGACCTAACTCCCAGGCACCTTTTAGGCCTCAGTGTTCGCTTAATGATAGAATAACATGTATATGTCTTACTTCCCAGGTAGACTGTAAACAACTTGAAAAAACCTTTATTAATCTTTGTAGTTTTGGTAACATGTTTGATGAATTAGTGACTTAGCTCATCTCAAACCTAAAGATTTAAACAGACTTCCAAACTCATCTGTCTTTGATCCCCTCTTCACATCGCAGGCCCTTCCACTAAGCTCTGCCCCTTAAATTTACTAATTGCTGGGCTATCATTTATGATAGCTATTAAATGAACACTATGCTAAGAGCAGTCTGCATATATGATCTTATTTAATCCCAATGACCTTATGAAGTGGGCATTTTTACCCCTATTTCACAGGTAAGGAATTAGAAGTTCAGAGAAGTTACCTAAGGATAGAACTGGGGCTGGAGCCCATGTCAGGTTGATTCTAAGTCCTTGCAATTGAAAGATATTGGCTCTGTCTCCTACAAGTCTTTCATCTATTATTAACAGGCTGAGTTACCTTCATATTTCCTTAAATACCAGGTGTTTTTCTGCATGGGTTCTTAGACAACACCTCAGTCTGGTTTCACGTTCAAACTGCTCTCCTTACTGCTGCTGAATGACTCCAGTGGGGGTCATTAGAAGCATTCTCTCTGTAGGGAATTTCTCAAGTCATCTGCCTCCTGTTCACGAGCACTCCAATTCATTTTCATAACCAGTGGTTCCCAGGGTGTGGTCCCCAAGAACCTCACGGGACGTCCACAGAGTCAAAACTTTTTGTATAATTAATTGTAAGAGTTGCAACAGAGCATCTGCAATCGAGAACACGTAGCCCACAAAGCTGAAAATATCTGCTATAAGATCCCTTATAGAAAAACTTTGCCGACCTCTACTTTAGAACCTTTCCAAAGAGAAAGCTTACACTTCTTTTTAAATTATATACGGTATGTTGTATTTTGTACCAAAATATACTTATTTTTTTAAAGGGAACTTTATAGCAAAAACATCAAACGTCTTCAAAACAAATCCTGAAAATAAAGAGATGCGATCCTCCAGAAGGTTTATGTTCCAGCTCTTCCTTCTTTTGTCTCTTACGATTTACGATTTTATTATGAATTTTATCCAGGGCTACTCACCAAAGCCAAATATCCAAAAGCAGACTACAAATCAGGCCGGGCTGGGTTAAGAACTTTAGAGGCCACCCGCCAAAGATGATGAGTCACTTCTGCTGACAGCCATGAATGAATAACTGTATGGGACTGGCCCTCCTACCATGAGTGACTAGAAGGCTGGATAAAATATATGAAAACTGCTTTCAGACAGCGGAACAGGCAGAGCAGAACTACGAGACCTGCGAGAAGGGAAACAAGTGAGAGAAGTCCTGTGAGCACCCTCCTCCCTGCGCCCAGGAGGAGGAAGAAGCAGAGCACAGAAGTCTCGAGGACTGAGGGGGCAGACTGGAGTTCGGGGAGGCTGAGGCAGCAGGGGTTTGCAAGACAGAGCACTAGGAAGGAGCTACACAGAGAAAGCGCTCTCAGACTCTGCTCAAGGATCCCCTTGGGCCTGCTGTTGAAGAACATTGCTGGGAGCTGCAAGGTGAACAATTTCCAGAATTCACACAGGACTGGAAGACATTAAGGTTCCAAATCCAGCAGAGCAGAGCTCTCTCACAGAACCCGCGGGGCAATCACCTGAGACTCCGGAAGGGCCAAGCTTTCTAACGAGGTTAAATTAGCCCTAAAGTAAAGCTACACTAGACCCACTGTAACAAAGTTTAACAAAAAGCCTGGAAAAGATCAACCCAATCCACAAATTACTTAGCTGCTTGCCAAGGCAAATGTCAAAACTCTTTAAAGGAAGACAGCAAAATCCAAATACTTAATAACATAATACACAGTGTCCATGTTAAGAAGCAGGAACCGACAGAGATAACAGAATTAGCAGATGAGGACGTTAAAAGGGCTATTGTAACTCTATACACTCAAGAACATATAAGAAAACATGAACATAATAGAGAAATGGAAGATAGAAATAAGATCCCATTTAGGTTCTTTTTATGCTTTCTAAAGCTGAAAAATCCAATACCTGACATTAAAATTCACTGAATAGACTTAATATTAGAAACTGCAGAAGGTAAGTCTAATGAACTTGAAGACATAGTTATAGAAACTACTCAAACTGAAACCAGAGGGAGAAAAGCAAGAAAAAAAATCAACTGATCCTCAGTGACTTATGGGACATAATCGAGGAGTCTAACAAACATGTAATTGGAGTCCCAGAAGGAGAAGTAGGAAGAAGAAACAAAAAAAGTATTTGAAGAAATAGTAGCAGAAAATTTTCTAAATTTGACCAAAACTGTAAGCCCACAAATCTATAAAGCTCAAGGAACACCAGACAGAATAAAATTACACCAAGGTACATCATGATCACATTGCTGAAAACCAATGATATCAAAAAGATCACGTTGCTCCCCTGTCTCCAAAACAAAACAAACCAAAACAAAAACTCTAATCCAAAGAAAGCAAATAGCACCTTTCTAGACGTTCTGATCAAAAAATTTTCATCAAACCTGAATTTGTCTCTCTTTATAGAGGCTTTCCTTTGGCAGTACCCATAGTATAACCCTAGTCTGTCTATAAGGTAATCAAGCATGAACAAAATATAGTTAAACTACTAGAAAAGAACTTTATCAAATGTATATTGTACAATTCACAAATGCCACATACTTTCAATTGTATGCTCCCTGAGGTCAGGAATCCTCATGTTTTAGCCTGTAAATTTCTAGTATGGGTTTCTAGTAGCACATAACTGTTTGAATACACGTGAATGAGTCAATTTCATTTCATCTTCAGTACATTGCTATGTGCTGTGTAGAACAAGATGAGAAAACAGATGCCCAGAGAGATTAAATGGCTATCTCAAAAATACGTACAAGGTGAGCAGTATCTTGTGTCCCTACAGTAATCCCCCACACAGGTTACCTCAAAGTAGACACAAAATTACTTACTCTGAGTTTTAATTATTACTTACTCTGAGTCTCCACAAGATCCAAAGCAACACTGGAAGCTGTGTCCATTCCAGAGCTGATGCAGGATTGGAAGTTTTTTAAGGAGGAAAGAGCAGATTCTACACTGCTGAAGGATATAAAACCAGTTGAACCTGAATTTGAACTGGAACGTCCTGGCATCTTGAAATTATTACCTAAGTTTTCAAACACAATGAAACAAAATTATGAGTCAGAATAACCACATAACAAAATAAAACTGCTGTAAACATCCACATGAACATATCCAATATCCCACAAGTGCCACACTATTATGAACGCTCCACATCCTTTGAGAGAATACCAGAGCACTGCGCCATCATCTGGGCCACCAAACACAGATGCACTCAATATATGGGGAAGGTAACTGTTTCCACTTTTTAAAGGAAGGAGAATATTCTCTTTCAAAAGATTCCTTGATTCTCTGAAGAACTGAAGAAGAGCACAGTTCTTAAAAACTTAAAACATAAATAGGTTAGGAAAAGTAGACTGCTCATCTGATGTATTTTTCTAAAACCTGAAAAAATAAATTAGTTTGGAAACCTGTAAATTTTAACTTACCTGACATATATGCATATTGAATTCTGAAAACTAAAAAATATATATTCTTGACCATTCCTCTGGGTTCTAACAGATTTACATATTTGGTGAGATTACACATTCTGTTTCAGTAAAAAGAGAATTTCCCTATAAATTTTTATCTTTTGATAACTCATCTACTGTAACAGATTCAGTTATTACTTTCATATTGAACATTCCCTAATCTATATCTTTAACCAACAACTCTTTAAGCTTTGGACCACTTATGTAAAGATGCCTACAAAAACACATCTTTGCTTATTTCAGAAACCACCTGAAATTCGATCCAGGGATTCCAACTAAAAAAGAAGAGAAAAAAATTCACACAGGCTTAGGCGGATGGGAGGCTGTAATGGTAGCAGGAAAAAAAAAAAAGTATTGGCACAGAATCATAGAGAGACATAGCGCGAATCCAGGCTCTGCTACTTTACTACTGAGTGACCAGGGAAGCTTGCTTAAATCTCTCTGAACCCAAGGTTTACCATCTTTACAATGGGAAGGAATATCACAGTGTGGTCTAGCACACAGTATACTATTAATTGGTAACAGGATCTGCCTTCCTGCCCTTCCTTTCTTTCCTGGAGAACTGTTATCGACAGTATTTCTATCCTCTTCATTGCCACCACCTTATCTCACATCTGACCACAGTAGTTTCTTAATTATTGGTCCTTTTAATTAGGTTCATTCTTTCAACAAACAGGTACTGAGTGCCTTACTATGGTAATCCTTAAAAAAAGACACAGTAAAAAAGACACAGGGTATATACAAAGGGAACGGCACAAAGAAAATGCCTAAGGTGCTGATTTCTCTTTTGAGGTGTTAGTCTACTACAGACAAAAATCCACAACACAACTCAAGTCAATTCAAATCATTGACAAATATTTAGTACATTTTGGAGCATAGTGTAGAGGGTTGAAAACCTTGAGAAAGATGATAGCTACCAAGAGCTCCTCATGGCTAAGTTCAAATTTGTTTAAAACAGAGGCTAGCAGCCATTTCTAAATGGGGCCTCTCACGCAAACCAGGCTTCAGGGAGAAGCCTGCACTAAGCTGTCTGCCTCCTACACTGAATGGCCTGCCTGCATTGCATTCCTGCCATCTGAGTCAGCCCTTATAAAGGAGTTCCTGGAACTGTGTTTCAGCCAATAGGACTAAGACTTTCCCTGTCCAACCAGAGCCGTGCAGCTATATCCACATTAGCATTTCACTGTCTAATCAGAGAGGCTCCTTTAAGACCAATTAGAACAGTGCTTTTTGGACCAATCAAACCGTGAGGATTTGGAGTCCTCACTTGCATGAATATAGGCCATTCAGGGACCATGGACAGGGACTTCTCTCTATATGTCAGCTCCCCTCTGGCTCAGACAGCACACTTTCCCTTTCCATCTTAGACTGAAGGCTGCCTTTCCCTGGCTGGAGATGAAACACCAAAGACATCTCACCAGAGCAGAGGAGGTGGAGCAGAGAAGAGCCCATCTAATTGGAAAGCGGCCTTATCCCAGAACGGCTTACCCCGAGACGACCTCACAGCCGCGCTGTTTCATAATTGAGCTGTTAACGCTATTGAGTTGTTCCACAGCTATGCTGGTCTCGAAGACATGCAGCATCACAACTGAGCTGTTTGCACTAATAAAGTTTCCTTCACTGCACTCCAAATTGGGGATTCCTATTGGCAGTGAATTGGCACCAATGACAATCGGTTGACCGGATCTTAAGTGCAGAATAAATAATCCAGTTGGGTCTGGGGCGGTCAAATAAGACTTTTAGCTTTATCCATTTTTAAAAATTTATGTTAAAAATCAAGACCTAATCCAAATAGAGCAAAATGTTATAGATGTTAAAATCTGAATGGTGGAACAAGGGTTCTTGTTATGTTATTTTCCGGGACTTTCTGTGGTGTTAAAATTGTACACCAATAGAGAGAAAATATGACTGAATAAAGGATGATTTTTGAACATTTACATTTTAGTAAAAGAATGTTTATTTACAATCTCACTTTGTTACAACAAATAAGTTGAGACAGCTTACACAATATAAAGACAAACATATCCAATAAGATGGAAAAATATAAATTCATAAAAATCAGAATCAAAAAACAGATTAAAGGAGAAACCAACTACATGAGAAAATTAGAATACAATCATGCAGGCTTTAGGATTCTTTAGGATTCTACATAGTATCATCGCATTTGTCATACAAATTTCACTATGAGCATCTTGACAAAAGAAGTTACAGAATTCTTTCTCCATAAAGAAAAAAGCACACCAGGAACTCAGAAAAAATAAGGCTGTCCATGACAACCAAGGCAGCATGGGTTGCCACATATGAGATACTAAGAACCATACTGAAAGATATCCTCAATGATATCTTACAATAAATGCAACTGTAAGCATCCCAGGACTGCTTAGACTATTCCTCAGGGTAAGCTAAGGAAAGGACACTTGGGGCAGATCCCAGCTCAGTGTCTACCAAATCCATTCCCTCTTCAACCTGGTAATAGAGTTTGACCACAATTTTGCAACCTTCCTTGCAGTGAGGTTTGACCGCATGATTGAATTCAAGACAATGAAATATGAGCCAATTCCAGGCTCAGTCCATAAAAACCACATGCTTTCTCCACACTCTGCCATTTGGTAGCTTGAAACAGGCAAGTGGTTACATTAGAAGCTATGTACTAAAGAGAATCAATACATATATAGATTACATATATATATACACACACACACACACATATGTATATGTGTGTATATGTGTGTGTGTATATATATGTATAGTATGTGTGTATGTATATGTAAATACATGTCAGTATATGTAAATACATGTCAGTATGTATATGTAAATACATGTTCAGGTCTCACTGGTTTTCTTATTCCAGGAATTGATGGTTTTTACTTGCTTAATCAATTCCTGGAATAAGAAAACCAGT
>NW_011888840.1:3697232-3707642 GCF_000151845.1 Pteropus vampyrus | reverse complement strand
GATCCTAGGCTCCTACATATATATATATATTGATCACTGTTTGGAGGAAAACTGTCAGATGTCTGGAAATTCCATCCTGTTCATGCCAATTAAAACCGCATGGCCCTGGTTAAGTGCTTAACTTCTCTACATGCAGTTTGCTTCCGTGTAAAAAATAGATAATCATATCTATCTCACAGCATAATTAAGGAAAAATTACATTTTGTCATTTTCTCAAACTGGTCTGACTTTAAGAATCAGTGGAAATACTAAAAATACAGATTATGGATATTATCTCAGACCTACTGCATCTGAGTCTCTAGTGGACACTTTTATGAAGCCCCCACATGATTCCTAGGATCAAACAAGTATGGAGAATGCTGTGATAATTGTGTCTCCCCAAAATTCATATGTTGAGGCCCTAACACTCAGTGTGATGGTATTTGGAGATGAGGCCTTTGGGAGATAATTAGGTTTAGATGAAGTCAGGAGGGTGAAGCCCTCATGATGGGATGAGTATCTTTCTTAGAAAAGAAAGACACTAGGGTGCATCCTCTCTCTCTCTCTCCTTCTCTCTCTCCCTCTCCCAACCTTCCCCCCCACCCTGCCACCCCCCTGCTGCCGCACCATGCAAGGACAAAGCAAGTAGGGGGAAGGAGGCAAGCCAGAAAGAGAGCCCTCATCAGTATCCAACCGTGCCAGCACCCTGTTTCCAAAATCTGTGAGAAACGATTTTCTGTTGTTAAGCTAGAACTAAGACACAATGTATGTAAGGATTAATATAATCCAGGATAAATGGAAAGTGTCTACCACATAGTAGCTATCCTTACTAAGTGAATGCAAAATTCACATTACTCCAATGAAACTTTACACTTTGCAGAGAGCCAGAGGAAACTTCCTTCTGTAATTCTGGAGTATTTCAAGGGAAAAGATTCAGGTTGGTAAGCAAAGAGAATGGATGGAGCAGAAAGTTGGAGTCAACGCACTTTTCCTAATGGATGGAGCAGAAAGATGGAGTAAACACACTTTTCCCTATTCCTCCTGCAAAGTACGGCTAAGTGTATAAGTCACAGGACAGCCCCCAAAACAAAGAATTATCTGGCCCCAAATATTAATAGTGCAGCTAGTTTAAATTAACCTCTTCTTAAAGACTTCCCCAAGTAACAATGATCTTTTTGTTGCCTGTACCTACGGTCTCCAAGAGAGTTTAAAACAAGGTTACCCATTTCCTGAGTTTGTTCCTAGCATGTTATTTTGCCTCCCCTAACAGGCCTTGTCTTAGGCCATTTGGGCTGCTGTAGCAAAATACCATGGACTGGGTAGCTTAAAAACAGAAATGTATTTCTCATAGTTCTCTGGAGGCTGAGAAGTCCCAGACCAAGATACCAGTATGCTCAAGTTCTAAGGAAGGCCTGCTTCCTGGCTTATAGCCAACATCTTACAGCTCTTTGTCAAGGTAGAAGGGGCAGGGGAACTCTCTGAAGCCTCTTTGATAAAGGCACTAACCCCATTCATGAGGGCTCCACCTTCCTCACCTAAGCACCTCCCAAATGCCCCACCTACTAATGTCACTGGCATTAGCATTTCAACATGAGGTGGGGGGGAGGGGGTAAGATTCACACATTCAGACCCTAGCATGTCTATAAGATTCTCTGTAAGCAGGACCAATTATTAGCTAATGTAAAAATACTTCTCTCGTGTTCCCGCTTCTCATCTTTAAAAACAGCACAGTGGTGGACACAGAGCAAATATTTTATAAACAATGTTCTGACTTCCTTTAAATCCATGGGGCCTTGTACAAGTTTAGCCAGAGTTGTGTCTCCTTTTTCAAGATGCAAGGATACAGCTTTCTTTTTGAAGCCTTCTCTCTTACCCATACAAGCAATTGGTTGTTCCCTCACGTTACCACTATCCCTTCTGCCCCTCCCGTACAAACACATTTCTATTATAAAACTCAATAAATCTCACCGCAACTATTTGCTCACATGCCAGCCACTCCTTCACTTTGAGAGCAACTTAAACTAACACTCTGACATGTTCTACAGCAGATAAAACAGCTCCTCACACAAAACAGGCGATCAATAAAGATTTGGGGATAGTTAAAACAGCAATCACCATTTCTAGGTCCCCTAAGTGTGCCATAAACTGGTGCGCTGACGCTTCATTCTCAATATCTCTAATTCTCCCAACCATTTACATGATAGAAATGGAACCTGAGGTCCAGAGAGTTTATTTAAACGACCTGCCCAAGGCCCTGCTTTTAAAGGCAGCTCAAACTAGATTTATTTGGATCAAGAATGCGCGATCTTTCCCCCACACACTTAGGACTGAAGAAAGGAGAGATGCGGTCTCGGAGAGGGAGGTAAACTGTCCAGGCCTCATTGCTGTGGCGTGAAAAGAACCAGGACCATAACCCAGGTCGGCAGACCCCAGCTCCGGAGACCCGCGGAGCGCCAGAGAGGTAGGCGACGCCTCCCGCCGCCCTCTGCATCGCCATCCCCCGCTTCTGCTTTACCTGGTTGCTCGACCCAGCTCCGTCTGGCTGCACCCTGACTTCCTACAACCGGACCCCAACTCCTCCTTAACTCCCTTTCCCTGATGCTGAAACCGTGAGCGCGGGCTCATACGTCATCAGCCAGCGCCAGAGAGTGGTCACATGACGCTCCGCCCCGCTCTCCGCCCCTTTGGTCATGTGACTGTCAGGGGAGCCGGGAGCGGAAGCAGCGGTCTGGCAGGCTGAGGAGCTCTGGCTGGGGGTAGAAGGGGGCGTACCCCGGCGGACAGGCGGGGGTGAGGATCCCCCCAGGGTCGACTCCACGTGCAGATATCGGCCCCGCGCCGTGCACCCTGGCGCCGCTTGGGTGACAGGTAAGTCGGGGCGGAGTGCGGCTCCCCGTCCCTTTTTTCACGTCCCGGGGCTGGGCCGCGCTGGCTGAGGGGATATCTGTGGCGTGGGGTCGGGGTCTGGATGGGAGAACCTTGCTTGGAGGACTGAGGGGCTTGCCGGGGCAGGAGCTGCAGTCCAGGCTCGAAATCTCCACTTAGATGGAAATTTCCACGCCACTTTGGCTTTTTAGGAAGTGATGTTCAGCTGCTTGGCCCACATCTGATCCTCCCAAGTTTACGGGAGCAGTGCTGTGTGGACGTCGTTATTCCTTCATTTACTCTCAAGAAAGCAGAATGATTAGTGAGCGCTTTCACGTTCTGATGGACCTAGGTTTGAATCCTAGCTCAGTCATGGGCTGTGAGTTTGGACAAGTCATTGACCCTCTCTGCATCTTAATTCCCTCCCTTGTGTCATGCTGGTGCCAAAGCCCTTTGCATTTAGAAAAAAACGTTCCGAGGGGCCTGATTCTTCTGTGATCTGTCAGTAAAAAACAAAAGCAAAACCCAAGAGAGCCCATAACGGAATCTGGTCTCCTGATTCCTAGTGCAGTGAGCTCCCTCCAACATAGGTGATGAACGGAGCGGGGAAGGGTGGGGTTGCTGCCTCTGCTTGCAACAAAGAACACCTTCCCATCTTCATTGTGTTTTTTCCAGTATTCATGAATCACACTGGAGTGATCAGACTCATTTCAGAATTTTTCTGGAAGAGAGATGTCGGTCACTTTTATCTCGATCAACAACCATTATATTTTTTCCTGATAATGGATTGGCGGAGATCAGTACTTCCTTCTCTATGGTACTGAGAGGTTTTATAAAAGGATAAAAATAGAGCTGTCTTCTTTTGTCCTCTGAGTACGGTAAACAGTGTTTTGTCCCAGGACAATTTAATTCCTTCAAAATTCAGTTCTGTACTCTTTGGTTAATTGGTAGGATGATGCCATGCTTCGTTCTTGAAAGCATGTAGGTTTTTTTTGGTCCAAGATTACTTTCCAAACTGAAAAACACACTTTCATATCAAATTCTTGAAGGTAAAATTACAACTGTGTAATTTCTGGGTGCCTTGTACAAGACAATTAGGAAATTGAGTGAGATCTCTGGTTTTATTCATGCCAAATAGCAATACAGCCTATATTGGAATTTTCTTCATACCTAGCACCAAGAGAACCTTATTCTAGAGTGATTTTTTTTAAGTAACTTAGTCTTAGCACCTCCTATAAAGCCACTTAACTTCTGAGATTGCTGCGACATTATTAGGCATCTTTAATAATGGTCTTAGATGCTATTCTTTAGGACCAATTTTTCAGCCAGTAATGGCGTATTTATCAAATACTCTAGATAATATGTTGAAAGTTACCTACAATGTAACTCTTTGGTAAGGATTTAAGCATTAAAATAAGAGATGACCACCCATGAAAATCTTGACTTATGTCATTATCCCAGGTCTAAGCAAACCTCACCTTCTGCGTGCAGGGGCTGAGTGTTTCTGTCCTTCTTTTGTGGGAAAAGAAGGCAGGTAATGTTTTGATTTAAGCTGTTTTCTCTATGGCCCCATTGTCCTATCTCAGTATTCAAAAGCTGGGAGTGGTTAAACTTGTTAATCGTAGCTTGTTCTCCTCTCAGTTGAGTCTAGAGTTTAATGCTGCTGAGACCTGGGTTAGTTCGGTGGCCTTCAGAGGACCTCAGGAGGTGACTTATTGCCCATTGTCCATTATTTTAACCCTTTTTGTCTTTCATTTTCCAAGCCAGACTATATCAGTGCAAAAAAGGGGTGGGGGGATGAAATTATGTGAAATTCAGCCTGTTAGAGATCAATGTGACTTAACAAGCAAGCATCACAGGGAAAACTGAAAGGACTTGTTAATAATTTATGTCTTACTGTGTGTTATGGTATGAGAGAGAGTTCTAGACAACTGTAGTGGCTTCTCAGCCACTGTCTGACCCAAACCCATCTACCTCCTCTGATCTCTGCCCTTACTCACTCTGCAGTAGGCACCTCAGTTAATTTGCTATTCCTTAAATTCTTCTAGCGCATTCCTGCCCCAGGCCCTTTGCACATACTTATAACCTCTGCCTGGAATGCCTTTCTCCCATATCAGCAGATTGCAATCAACCTGTCAACAGGAGTTTACCTGAAAACTCAGCTGGAGTTGGGATCCATTTTCAAGCTCTCTGGAGTGGTTTTTGGCAGATCTCTTAGGCCCTTCTTGCATGGGCTCCACAGGACTCTCTCACACATGACAAGTTGCTTCTCCCAGAACAAACAAGCTAGAGAGGGTGTCGAAGCTAGAAGTCGTAGTCTTTTTGCAATCTAAGCTTGAAAGTGATCATTTCATGTCTACTATATTCTGTTCTATAGAAGGGACTCAATAAGTCACATTCAAGGGAAGGGACCTGCACAGGGCATGAACAAGGAGGTGTGGAGGTCATTGGGGACCATCCTAGAGGCTGCTGACCACACTCAGATACCCTGCTGCTGGCTCCCTCACTTTCTTCTGATCTCTGCTCAAGTATCATCATATCAGGAGAGCTTTCACAAACCACTGAATGTAAAATAACATGCTTCACCCCTTTATCATGCTTTTTCTTCACAGTGATTATCACAGTCTGATATATAATCTATTTTTCTATTATCTCCTTCCTACTCCCAGTAGTATGTAGGCTTCGTAAAAGCAGAAACAGTTGTTCACTGTACTGTCCTCAGGACCTAAAACAGTGCTTTGCACATAGTAGGCACTGTTTAAATATTTGTCGAATTAATGAATTATTAGAAACGCTTTTACCTGCAAATAATCCAGGACCCCATTATCAGTATATATATATCATGAAAACAGTTCATTCAACAAGGATTACAGGGGTCAGTAGTACCACAGTTGCATAGTGAATCAGTAACATCAACAAGAATTTAGATTCTTTCTGTCCTTCCACACTACAATCTACAGATTCTTGGTTTTTTCTCTTAGGCTTGTCACCTCATGGACTCAAGGTAGCTTCAAAGACAAGAATAAGGAGAATAACCAGAGCACAGAAAGAGAAATTTCTTTACATGCCTCTCTGCTTATAGCAGGAGGGAAAAATATTTTCTAGAAGTCCTACCGTAGACTTCCACTCATATCTCATTGGTCAGAACTGAATCACATGTCTAACCTAGCTTCAGGGAGCTGGGAAAGTAAATATGCAAAGTACAAGTGCAAACGTTGGGAAAGGCATGGTTGTTGATGAAGTTGAAAAGTAATTGAGGCTTCCATGAAGTTGGCAAATGATGGCCTAGCTAAATTAACAATGAAAGGAGAGAAATGCAACAAAAATGATGGCACAGATTAACCCTTCGAAAGATAATGATTTGAAAAAAAATTGGGAGAGGCCTTTGGGAAAATGAATGATGCCTTGAAAAAAAATTTTTTTTTGCAAAACTTACCTTTTAAAAATCATGCTATGAAAGGACTTATGATGTACAAGATACTGTCAAAATCACAATATGATGAAATAAGCTTTTGATTCATTCTTGGTTTGTCCATTAGTACATTACTGTTGCTGTTTTACTTTAAATTTCATATAAAACTCACTTTCATCAGTTTTAATTACATCATTTCAAGATACATTCCTAATCAATCTTTTCCACAGTTTATTATGAAATGTTTGTCCTCACTTCCAAGTCACAGTGTAACCTTTCTCAGGCATGTATTAGCCTCGATAACAACGACCTCCTATACTTGACATAGGAGAAAAATATTTTTAAAAGTTGTTCCCTCACCTAGTTCTAGTGGATTGTAGGACAGAATTATCTTTTCCCCAAGATAAAACAAGTGACACAGTTTCTGTAAGGAAAACTTAATAACCAGTGCCCAATTTAGAGCATATCTAAACCATACATGCTCAGTGGTTCCTTCTCCTGAGCTCAGAGATCACCTACATCGTGTCTTTCCTCATGGAGAGAAGTGAATAAAGGATTGAGAAACATACCAAGAGTGTTGATTTAAGCAAAGTCCCTCTGCATGGAAAACGTGAAGAGTAGAGAACAAATGTCCTCCTCCACCCCCCAAAATCAGAACTCATCTTTTTTTTCTTTAGCGAGTTTGGGAGAAAAATATTATATACGTTTCACATACTTCCTTTAAAAAATGGAAATTTTTATGCTTTTTTTTTTTTTTTTGATACAGTTATTTTAATGGAGCAGCCAAGCTGTCAGCTGACCTGGTTTCATCAAATGATTCACAGACCTCAGCTCTGAAGCCAGTTAAACATTCCCACCAGCCTGGCGCTGAGTGGTCGACGACCCACATCATGTTGGACTTTCTAGCAGAGAACAACCTCTGTGGCCAGGCAATCTTAAGGATCGTTTCCTGTGGCAATGCCATCATTGCTGAACTTTTGAGACTCTCTGAATTTATTCCTGCTGTATTCAGATTAAAAGACAGAGCTGATCAACAGAAATATGGAGATATCATATTTGATTTCAGCTACTTTAAGGTAATCTTCCCCTATAGCATTTTTACCACTATTTTGTCTATAAAAGCATGCTTTCTGTGGGAACCACAGACTCTGTTAAGTCATTATGGAGAAAGAGTTAAAGAAGAAAGCTTTTAAACCAAATTTAATGCTAGCTAACTAACTCAAAAATAATATAAAGTTATTATGTGGAAGTCCTAGCACAGTGTAATTATATTTAAAAGATAACTTTGATCTGGAGTACCCCACACTTAAAAGCATGCTAGTCATGGTTGCAATTCAAATTCATTTCTTACAAGAGGATTTTATATCTAGGCTTCTTTTATCTTCATTACTTTCTGTTGTTCTGCTTTGAATTTTTGACACATTTTAAAAAGACTTCTTTTATCTTCATTACTTTCTAAAAAGACTTCTTTTATCTTCATTACTTTCTGTTGTTCTGCTTTGAATTTTTGACACATTTTAAAAAGACTTATTTAGAAATTGTTACCAATGAGTATGTTATTTTTGGTGTTTCACATAAATGTGTTTTTCTTCTCAGGGTCCAGAATTATGGGAAAGCAAACTGGAAGCTAAGCCAGAACTACAGGATTTAGATGAAGAATTTCGTGAAAACAACATAGAAATTGTGACCAGATTTTATTTAGCATTTCAAAGTGTGCATAAATATATTGTAGACTTAAACAGGTATTGATTAATTTAGTAACAGCTTATTCTGATAGTAAATTAGTGGAGAGGGAAAAGGGACATACTAGAACATATACATCTTTCTGAGTTACTACAAAATTTATAACTTCTACCATACATAATTGTCTTTCTTCCTGTGGCTCTAGTCATCTTAAGCGTTTAAAGTTTAATTATAATTTCTAGCTTTTCTGAAATAGTATAATAATCTTGGTTTATACTAAGTCATATGGCTTTCAGTCCTGTAGTTTTTGATTAGATTCTAGTATATTATATATGAGAAGTTGGCGGAGGGAGAAAGGAACATATTGTTGTAGCATTGGTAACCATAGCCTCCCTTCTTATTCCTAACCACACAATATTCTCTTTCCAACCATTAAGAATACATTAACTCATTAACTTTTTAACTATTCCATGGTCTTATGCCATCACTCCTAAGATATTTGTGATTCATAAATCAGGACTAGGGAATATGTCTTTTATTTAGAGTAGACATAAATATCAACCTGTGGCCCTAATCATGATGAGTTTCAGCTCACAGTTCTATCTTAAGATCATAAAGAACCATGAACTATTTGAAGGCCAGAATGCCTGGTATCTTAACTTACCTTTTTGGAATCTTTACTTTCCTTCTTCATAGATATTTTTAAAGTTTTCATTGTCAATGAATAACTTGCTGTGGGGTTTCATTTCTAGATATCTAGATGATCTCAATGAAGGAGTTTATATTCAGCAAACCTTAGAAAGTGTGCTTCTCAATGAAGATGGAAAACAACTTCTAGTAAGTAATAGTAACCATTTGAAAATAGAAATTCAAGAATGTTAAGCATAGAGTCACTTTTTCCCCCTGTAAGTCACAAATACATACACAGTGCCCTTCTTTAAAGAGAAGTAAAATAAACTAATAATTATCTTCTGACGGGTCTGTATCTGAATTTAGAACATAGTAGACTTTGAACAGAATTACAGGTGACTTAAGATGATGTGGAGGTTCTGAGTTGATGTGGAGGTTCCTATCTTCTTTATCTTGTGCATCCCAGACATCTAGCCTAGTACCTAGTACATAGTGATCACTTAAGAAATGTTTGTTAAATAAGTGAATGACTTAGGTATTTATAATACTGGGATTCCTTTTTGGTATCCCAAGAAAATATCAAAAATAATAACTGGATTATTATAATAATAACTGAGTTAAAATTAACTTATTTTTAAAAGGTCATTTTTATAAAGCCTCAGCTGAAAGACAAGCAGTCTAGGGAACATTTTTCTTCCTTTTTTATAAATTTTTTAATTTCAGTATAGTTTGTATATAATCTTGTATTGGTTATATTAGTTTCAGCTGTAAAATATAGTGATTCGATATTTTTATCTCTTTACAATGTGATCACTCGCTAATTCTAGTAATCATCTGTCACCGTGCAAACTTATCACAATATCATTGACTATATTCCCCTTCCTCTTGTTAAAATTTATTTTGCCTAAACTTTTCCAAGCCTATTCCACACAGAAAGTGAGAGCCCTTCGGGGGGGAATCTGCACCCTCTTTGTAAGCTAAAGCTCTTAGGACGAATGGGAGCAAAGTGATCTTTTTGACCATTATCAGCCTCACTCTGTGAGAATGTATACTCTCGTGAGTTTGGCCATTGTCTTTTTCTCTTCATAGTGTGAAGCACTGTACTTATATGGAGTTATGTTGCTGGTCATTGACCAAAAGATTGAAGGAGAAGTCAGAGAGAGAATGCTGGTTTCTTACTACCGATACAGGTATCTCTGGGCTGGGACTGCACACTCCTAAAGCACTGCTCTTGGTGAAATGCAGTGTAGGTTTCCATGCTACCTTTATTGTGAACAGCAGCAACACGACCTGGAATACAAAAGATTCTTATCCCTTCTGAATATAATGTAGAAATAGCAATTACTCTATATTTTATACCATCATCATAATAGATTAGATATCGTGTAATCTATATATAATGTATAAAATAATCCACATATTATCGATTATTAGAGATATATAGATTATTATGTCCATGATGGTACCTCAGTTTTTTAAAAAAGGAATCTGAATTTTCTTTACCTTAAGATAAATTTGGAAACTTTGTAAGTCTAATGAATGGGGTTTTTTGGAGGATTTTTTTTTTTCCAAGTTTTCAAATATTTCTCCTTGGCAGATATAAGGAAATGAATCAGTTTTCTGTTTTCATTTTCAGGTCGATGACTTTGAAAAGTTACCATTCAGGGGTCAGGTTGAAAGTGAATTCTCACCCATATCTATATGTGAAACAAAACCAGAACAAGCAACAGCACAAATCACAGTCATGTGTTACATATATCTGTACAGAGCTGTGACTTCAAGAAATAGAGTCTTAAAAACAGGAACCACCTTAACCACCTCTTATTCCAGTACCTAGCACA
>NW_011888840.1:3689608-3696367 GCF_000151845.1 Pteropus vampyrus | reverse complement strand
AATCTGATCAGATCAGATATGAGGCTGTAGATAGTGTTCATTTATCTTACTTGTGTAAATATTTATAAATCTTTAGAAATATTAACGTGTGTTGATCATGGACTGCCAACTGAAACCCTACTATAGTATTATATTGTATATGATCTATGTACTATATTACTTTCTTATATTTGAAAAATGCTATATTCTGAAACAAGTCCCGCCCCTGGGACTTTGGAAAAGGGGTCATGGACCTTTCCATAGAACTGTACTTACATATAAGAACCCATCTTATAAGTTTGCTATATTATAACAGCCTTTTCGAAAACATAATTTTGAATCTTAAAGATATAAATTGACCCATGGTCAGATCTAAAACCATATAAAATCAAGTTATAATGAAATTCTTCTGCTTTGTTAGACTTTTGAGTTCCTAACGTGTGTGGCTTTTTGGCCCTTTATTTCCCATTGTGAACATGATTCAGTGCCGCTCGATCTTCTGCTGACTCAAATATGGATGATATTTGTAAACTGCTTCGAAGTACAGGTTATTCCTGCCAACCAGGAGCCAAAAGACCACCCAGTTATCCTGAGAGTTATTTCCAGAGAGTGCCTATCAATGAATCCTTCATCAGTATGGTCATCGGCCGACTAAGATCTGATGACATTTACAACCAGGTGGGGACTAAGTCTGTGAAGACCTGAGTAGTTCCAAAGATTGGTTTCATTTCCTCCTCCGTTAACGCCTTCCCTTTCTTCTTCCTCAAAAGAGTAAAAGCAATGAAAAACTATGTAAAACCTTTTGAGCTGTGCTATGGGATGGTAGAGGAAAGAGATATATTAATTTGGGCAGAATTAGTGATTTCAGGGAAGAAATGGGATTTGAACTATAGTTGGAAAGAATATGCTTTCTTTTAGTCATTCATTTAAGAAACAGTTATGGAGTGTATGTTCTATGCCTGTCCGCTTGCTAGGTTCTGGGGATCCACCGCTGACGAAGGCAGGCCATGGTCCCCGCACATGATGAGCTTGTAGCTTAGGAAAGAAAACAGACAACTAAAGCGATTACCATAAAGCAAGAGGAGTAATGTCGTAGGGGAAGCACGCAGTGCCGTGGAGCGTGTAGCGGGCAGTTGGATTGCAACAGCTGACAAAGGGGACATCAGGGCAGTCCAGGCAAAAAAGGCAGCATGAGAGGACAATGATGATCCCGTGGCACTTTCAGGTTATCTCACTTTCCTCCCCAGTTTGTGTATCATTCACTTATTTAAAAGAGTACCAAGGAACATTACTGTTAGACTTCATTTTCCTGAAGAAAACATAATTTTATGTATTATATATTTTTTTTCTTATTAGAAGAGTAAAGAGTTAGACCTATGGTAACTGGATATCACTTATCACAGAGCACACCTGCTCTGTACAGTTCTTTGGGTAACCTGTTTTCTGTATGAATATGTTAAGTGTAAATAAAAGATTTTTTTAAGACACCTCAGAATCAGGAGCTACCTGCACATACCAGGTTTCCATATATTTGTTGCCATTTATTGAGAATTAAGTATGAACCAGAATCACAGGAGAGTTCTTTCATTTTCTATATTCCTCACAATAGTCTTGCAAAGTAGGCATCATCATCCTCACATTGCTGTTGAGAAAAATAAGGCTTAGAGAGCTTAAATAACTTTCACAAGGTCACAAAACTAGGTGGCAGAACCATAATTTGAATCCCAGTCTGTATGACTTCAGAGCCCATGCCATTTCTTCAGTCCCTGTCATTACCCCTTCTGCCTCTTATGCGGTCCATTTTGTCCACATCTCAAGGCAATATGTTTCAATTTTCTCATTGCCCCGTAACTATCATTAACACAAGGCTTAAGCTGTGGTGGTACTGTGTGTCCATCCCACTCTGCCCTGCACCTCCCCTCTCCTGGCTGATTGGACCAGGGCAGTCACTTGACCCACAATGGACCAGATTCCCTGTCTCCAGGTAATTTGGAATTGGGCCTTAGAAACAGTTTCCGGACACAGGTTTACCCAAAACATGCAAAATTTGGAGTTTGAGCCAGCCTCATCTGCCATGTTATGGAGAATAGTCTGGAGAGAGAGAAAAATTGGGCAAACACATCAATGGGAGAAACAGAAGGCTTTCTGGTTTGTAGCTCCAGGCCCTTCCAGAGACCTGCCACATCTCTGCTTACAGATTCCATGTGACAATGCTCCATCTCTCTTGGTAACAACTTCCTCCACTTCTGCTTTTGGTCCTCAAGGTGATAAGTACTACATGCAGCCCAAGATTTTTTTTGCATGAGGCGATAGAGTCCTGAACACAGCAGCATTTGAAAGGCTGGCAGAAGGAGAATGCCCAGCCAAGCACGTTGGGAAGAAGAGCAGTGTCTGGGAAACCAGAGGAAGAGAGTGTCTCCTTCCTGAGAGAATTTAAGTGAGAGAGCTAAAAAGAGGCCATTGAATCGGGTGGTTGTGAGATTATGCATGACCTTAGGAAATTCCTTTAAAGTGATGGTGGAGGTCAGATTTCAGTGAGTTGAAGAATAAACAGGAAGCGAGAAAATAGCAACAGTGAGTATGGACTCTGTCAGTTCTAAGAGATTGTCTGTGATGGGGAAGACACAGACATGATGAGCTAGTGGGAGACCTGGGGTTGAAACATCCATATACATGTATGGAAAAGACACAATTGCAGCGGAGTCAAGGGATAGGAGGAAGGGAATAATCTTGCGGTTAAGGATATGAAGGAAAGCCCTAGTTAGCAATGCCACAACCTGAGAATTGCTTCCAGTGCCCTCCAAGGAGACGGACTTCTAGAGACTGATCTGTCCTAGAACTAGATCATTTCTTTGGCAAATGTAAGTGCGATTGTTACCACTTCTGGGTCTCGTCTCTGTGTTGCAGGTCTCAGCATATCCTTTGCCAGAGCATCGCAGTACGGCCCTGGCAGATCAGGCTGCCATGCTGTATGTCATTCTCTACTTTGAACCTTCCATTCTTCATACCCATCAAGCAAAAATGAGAGAGATAGTGGACAAGTACTTTCCAGACAATTGGGCAAGTATTGCTATTAGTCTTTTTTTCTCTATAGCAATAAGCTTGTGAGAGAACTGGTTTGTCCATTCTTTTGGCCTGTAACCCAGAGATCATAATGTTGTAAATAGACATAAAATCATTTAGGGAAAATTAAGTGTATGGAGGATTTTATAAATCGTAACATGAAGGAATAAATCAGCCAGTAAAATTTTCTGAAGAACCTATTTTTTTTCTTGAATGGATACTCTCAAGGTAAAACCATGTATTAAAATGTATCTTGCTTTAGCTACTGAGAGATTACAACTAAAGCCTTTCTTTATTCTTTTTTATTTTATGTATCAAAGCTAGCAGAATTCATCTAATTTGTCATGTTATGAATAGGAATTTCTAGTTTATAATAAGTGTTATCTTTAAGCTAACATTGATGGGGCTATGAAAGGTTTACATTACTGCAGGGATGTGCTTGTAACTTTTAAAATATTTCAGTTAAAAATATTAATTCTTAAAGGAATAAAACTGACAACATAGTTAATGTATATGAAATGCATTCTTTGCACACAGAGGTTTTAACAAAGTATAGTGAATTAGATCATGTTCTCAGGTAGCAGATTTTATTTTATTTCTTACCAGCTATTGAATCATAAACCATCTGTGTGTGATGAGAGGCTGAATGAGTTGCTTTACTGGTGAGGACAGACTATGAGTAAGAGATGATGCTTCCTGTCCACAAATGATCATTCTCATGAGCAAGGAGTTGAGCGACCAATAGGAAAACTCCGATAGTCTGGCTTTGTTGGCCTAAGCTTAATAAAGAAATGTTCACCATATGCTATACGCAGAAACACTTTTAGTATTTAAGGAAGGTCAGACTCTAGTAACATGACACTTACAAGATACATTCCTAAAAAAGCACCCTGGCACACTGAAAATAAAGGAATAAAAAAATAATATGCCGAGCAAATTCCAACCAATAAAAAGCTAGTGAGTAAATATTGGTATTGCACCAAGAGAATTTAAAGAAAAACATTGAGAGAGATAAAGAGGGATTGTATAAGATATTTTTAAAAATAAATGTAAAACAATGCCACTCTTTTTCACAGATTATTTTGGGTAAACTTTAATTTGATTTGCTTTATAAAAACTTTATGTTAGCATGTAATAGGTTTATTGTTGTTATTTTAAATGTGTTAATATTTTTAAAATTTCTCAGTTTTAATGTGTAATACTGTAAACATTGGGGAAAAAGTTCTTTGGGGTCCTTAGTAACTTTTAAGAGTGTAAAGGCTGAGATGAAAATGTTTGAGAATATTCTATAGTCAAAGTCTGCTTCTCTTAACACTTTCATGTTTCATCTAGAATTTAACACATAAGCAGTTTGAAAAGAAAATCTTGTTTTAATAATTTTTCTATGAAGCGCAATATTGTCACTCTTGTTCCAAAGGGCTCATGAAAAAGGACCCTTACCTATATATCTGGAAAATTTTGGGTTTTCATTGGAATGACATTTAAACTTAAAGGACTGGGTAGTGTCTTCTCTAACTTTGTATTTTCCCAGCCCCCTGCCTTGAAGTGAGTATTTAGCAAATAATGAATGAATGTCTTCCTTTTCAGGTAATTAGCATTTACATGGGGATCACCGTTAATCTAGCAGATGCTTGGGAACCTTACAAAGCTGCAAAAACGGCTTTAAACAATACCCTGGACCTTTCAAATGTCAGAGAACAGGTAGGTTCTGGCTAATCTGGGAAGATTCTCACAGACAACTGCCTTTCTGCTTTAATAGGCATGAAATGAGCTAAGTAGATTTCCCAAGGCATTTGGAAAATGTCCACAAAAACAGGAATGCAGCGATTAATGAAGGATGAATTTTGCACATCAGAATAAAATAGATAATTATAGATTTTTAATTTATGTGGGATATAAATGTGAGACTTGGGTCCTAAGAAAGATTCGACAACCTAAGATGAATAAGTGTGACATATGGACCCACTGACTTCATTTACTCTTTTTAAAGACTGTGTCCTTACAGACAGCTATTTTCGCCCGTAGCTATAATTCTAATGTTTTCATCAGTAGGACTAGCATCGAAGATGGTAACTGAATGTAGGCAATATGCCCTCTCACTGATGAATAACAAGACTAAAGACATTCATCTTCTTAAAGTTTAAATGGCTACATTGTGGCTCTTTGATAAGAAAAGAGAGAAGGGAATACCTGAATAAACAGAAATAAAAAATAAAAATAAAATCTTTTTATTGGGGAGTATACTTGACATTTCTGAACAGTTATCTTCCTCAGCCTGGCTGTCTGAGTTTTTGAGTTTCCAGTGTGGATAGAATAATATTGATTTAAAGAACTTCAGCATGTTTTATTCAAATAAATTGAATTCCATAAATAATGCACAAAATAATTTCAATTTTGGAATGTCTCCTAGAGATATATATTAGGGAAAGCGGTGCTTCCATACTTACCGGCACGAGATCATTTATTTTTCATTACTAAAATTCCTTTCCAAAACTGCATTTTTTTCGTTTGTGACATTGTAAGTTCTTCAGCGTCTCTTGATGAAGCATCTAGTGGTAGTTTTAAACTAACCTGACTGAGTTAATGATACTTAATATTTAACTCATGCTTTTAGGTAAAGCAGAATGACCACATTTCTAAAGAGCCGATTTGAAAATTCAATTTTGATACACTGAGGTGCGTTTTTTGTTAAGCTTTCACATGTCTGTAGACGCCTCATCTTTTGAGCGTTTCTGCTCTGCCCTGCCTCCGTTGCTATGACAGAAAGAATAGACAGTCTAGCTTCTGCCTGTATGTTTCTTTTCTACCCAAGTTAAGAATAGAAAGAATGTAGGAACCGCCTGATTCCGGTCCCCAGTTTACATCTGAAGAAACCAATGCACAAAGGTTAAACCCAAAGTCAAACAATATTTAGTCACCGCCGGATCTAGATTTTTGTCTCTAAATTCTAACTCCAATACTCTCTGAGAGGTATGTCCAATAAACCACTTTCCTTTGAGCCTTATTGACTGTCGTTCATATGTTATTCATCTCATATAGAAATGTTATCTGTCTAGGGATTTATTCGAATGTGATTCAAGATAATTCTTTTTTAAATGTAATTCAAGTTTTTATTCTCAAAGGCAAGCAGATACGCTACTGTCAGTGAAAGAGTGCACACTCAAGTGCAGCAATTTCTGAAAGAAGGTTATTTAAGGGAGGAGATGGTTCTGGACAACATTCCAAAGCTTCTGAACTGCCTGAGAGACTGCAATGTCGCCATCCGATGGCTAATGCTGCATACAGCCGACTCAGGTAACACATGAAAGGTGTGGCCATCTGTAGTGGCCATCTGTATCACTCCACACAAAGGCTTTCAGAACTAAAATCTGCTTCAGGATGCAAAGTACTTTAGCCCTTGGAGAAGAATCAAGTTGCTTTTCTAAATTAGTAATTTTTGTGTCTGCTTGGGCATGTCAACTGCCTGCCTGAACAGCCCCTTTGTCAAGTACTGTTAGGTGCTAGGGAATCTGAGGAAATGTATCTCTCATGTTCGAGGAGCTTGTCAGTGGGCAGACTGACCATATGAAAAGGGATAACTACAGATCTGTGGGAGGCAGCGTAAAGCCTCCCCAGTCCACCCTCCCAAAGATGTTCATGGCTTAATCTCTGGAACTGGTAGCCATGTTTTATTATGTGGCAAAGAGGGATTAAAATTGCAGATAGAATCAGTGCAGC
>NW_011888840.1:3678906-3687923 GCF_000151845.1 Pteropus vampyrus | reverse complement strand
TCAGTCTCAGCTTCATCTTCAGACAACTATGCCCGACAGCTGTACCTGCATTCTGAGAGCCAGTGGTCTCCTGGGTTTGCACCCTGCCAGGGACAACCTCGGCTGTCAAGAGTCCTGTGCTTTCATCTTCAGCCACATCTGTTTTTCATTTCTGTGTCTGACAGTTGTCTGACCTGGTTGCTCAAGGTCATAATTTGCCAGAAACAAGTGATTCGCCTAACTGGTTGTGAGTCATGTGTGAGAAAAGTAACTGCTTATTTAGCTTGTAGGGAATTTCAGTCATGGTGTGCAAGAAGGAACACATATTCTTCATAGCTCCTCCTACTAACCCGCTGGAGGCATTTCACCCGGGCTTACAATGCTTCCGCAGTGCCTGGTGGCTGTTGAAGAAACACTCTCTGGGGCAGCATTGGCTAGACAAGGCCAAGTCTGACCCCAGGCTTATCATGCTTCTGGTTCTCTCCATTCTCTGGGTCTAAATTCTTGAGGGGCAGATCTGAGAGAGAGGATCGGACCCTGAGAACACTGGAAACCACACCTGGTTTATATCAAGGAGTTAATTGTAATGCGCAGTGAAGTCCCCTATCCAAAAATGAAAGTAAATTAATATCAGAAAGTTTCTTGTTAAATTAGAATTAATTTAAAGACAAGTGGAAATCCTTACACGTTTGGCGTGGTCGGTTTTTTTGTTTTGGTTTTTTATTTAGGAAAATATGAAGCTGAAAATATTGTCTCTGTATGATCTATATCACCAGTTCCAAGGTAGTTCGGGAGAACGCATGATAAATGAGAACTCTGCAGTTTCCCATGAAAACTGAGCCCTGCTCCAGGTTGTCGTGAGTCCCCTCCTGATGGAGTAACATAGAAATCAATATATAAAATGGCCTCCCACAGGCTCCACCATAACCGAAGCACCGAACACAGCCCTGACAGTTGCTCATAGAACAGAGTCATTCTGTACGTGCCAGCCATTCCCAGATGCTGATGGGACAGCTAGGAAAGCGGGAAGGTACACGTGTGATGCTAGAGTGACTGCCAGAGACCTTGAACCTTATCAGCTGTGGACTTTTTGACAATGTTTATTATCTTCAAGTTTTTATTTTGACTTCATTTGTAGTCTAGATGGCTTTTACTTGTAAATATTTTTGCTTTATCCTATTTTCTTATCCTTTCTTAGGTAATAATTGGCCTCATAAACCAATTTTAACAAATATCAGCATTTTTTTAATTCTATATATTAAAAACATCATTTGTTTTATTTAAAACAGTTTAGCTTGGCTTCTAATAGGTTGAACAGGGAATGAGGACATCTGGCGTTTTATCCCTGGTTCAGTCACTGCCTAATTTGTGGCCTTGTCCTAATTGCCATAATCTCTGGGCCTAGATAGTGGGTGGTCCAGAAAACTCTAAGTGCCTTTGCCCTTGGCTCTTTACAAGGAGCAGAATGGTTCCTGGTCTGTTTCTGTTTATAAGTACCACCACACCTTTGTGTGGGTAACCCTACTCCCCTATTATGTAGGTTCCCCAAGACCACCCCAGGGTCAGTGATTCACTAGCAAGACTCAGCATATAGTAGTGCTCTTGGCCACGATTTATCACAGCAACAGGATAGAAAGCAAAAGCAGCGAAGAGAGAAGGCGCACAGGGCAAAGTCTGGAGGAGACCAGGCACAAGCTTCCAAGAGTCCTCTCCAGTGCAGTCGTGCGGGATGCCTTCAACCCCCCACCAGTGAGTTGTGACAGCACAGGTGAAATGTTGCCAACCAGGGAAGCTTGTTAGAAACTCAGTGCCCAAGGTCTTTGTCAGAGGCTGATCACACGCTGCTTCTGCTTGGCACGTACCAAATTCCAGACTCCAAGAAGAAAAATGTGTTCATCATAAACATTGTTTGTACAAACGATTAAAGCATAATGGGCCATTGTTATCAGTTTTCAAAATGATGGAAACTCTTCCAAAATCCAAATTCCCAGATGCTAGCCAGGGGCCACCCTTGCAAATGTGCCTTTCTGAAAATAGCAGTGTCAGGCCTGCTGTATTAACTCTCTTCTGGGTACCTGTCCACAATTGAATGGCAGCACTCAATGCCTAAATGAAAGCAACTCCAAACAGACATGACATAAAGAGGACCCAGGAAATGGTGTCAGAAGGCTCTACCTGTTTATATTGGATAGTCAATAATAAATCAACCCCAAAGTGCCTGCAAAATTTGGAAACACTGTTCTTCAGCTTGCTTTTTTTCATTCAACAATATATCATGGATCACGTTCCATGTCAAATCTAATTGTCATATTTAACAGTTCGATTGCACTTCTTAGCCGGGATGTACTATAATTTTAGCATCTGTTATTGATATATACATTACTTTTTAAAGGTTTAAAGTGAAGGAAAGTATTTAATAATTCATATCTCATAGATATTTTCTACACATTTAATAAATGGAAACTCCTTTCTTCCTACTTGTAGCCTGTGACCCAAACAACAAACGCCTTCGTCAGATCAAGGACCAGATCCTAACAGACTCTAGGTACAATCCCAAGATCCTCTTTCACTTGCTGTTGGATACTGCACAATTTGAGTTTATACTCAAAGAGGTAAAATTATTCAGTGAATAATCACCAAAGTCTGAGTTACTTTATGCTTAAAATTTTTTTTATAGATTGGGATTTAGTAGCAGTATCTCCGATTCGAGCTACAGATTCTAGCTGTCTGAGATAATTCTTACAGAAAAAGGACAGGATTAAACGTTGAACAGGCATTTAGTGCCAATGGTCATTGGAGATACAATGATGGAAAAAGTACACAGGATTGTGGAGGTTGCAGTCTAGTGAGGACATGGACATGAATCAGAATCACACTAATGAAAATATAAATGCAAACCCATATATGTGCTCTAAAGGAAGAGAACACAGTCCTCTCAGTACCCAAAATAAAGGATCCTATCCTAGTTTTGACAACTTCCCTGAGAAGAGAGGTAAGAGCTTCTGAAGGGACAGGAAGAAGGGACCTGTTAGAGTTAGCTAAGACAAAGGTAGGGACTGTGATGGAGAACATTCCAGAAAGGACAGAATAAGCCCTCTTGGATGGGAAACAGCAAGGTCTGAAGGATGAGTAAGCTTGAGGGGAGAAAATACAAGAGAAAAGTGGTCTGAAATGATGAAGGGTGCTGGACCTCACGAGATTTCAGTCTTCATCTTAAGAGCCGTGATGGCCTATTGGAAGTGGCTTATGTAGGATGGATGATTGACATTTAATCAACGTCCTCTGAAGGACTTTAAGGAATTCAAGTTCACTGAAGGAAATTCTGGGTTAGTCTTACCCCTAAAGAAGCTCCTATGGACATAACCAAAATGGCAGATACCTGGGAATGTCTGGCTTTTGTAAAGAGTAACCCTCGGGGTTTGGATCAGGTGGGCCCAGGAACTAACCCAGACATCAATGCCCATTCAGAACCGTCACTCACTCACTCCTCGATCTGATTAGTGGTGCACTAGGTGTTTCTTTGTCTTCTAGGTACACGAGGACACTGTCCTCTCCTATGAAGCAGCTCAGAAAAAGTAGACGTTGATTTTTAACGGGATGTTAGCGCACGTGCTGGGTGTTTCCAGTGACTTGACTCGGTATCACTTTATAAGATCAGAGAGATGCTACCCCTTTTTGATCCCTTAAATATTGCTAATGTTTTTCCTCTGAATAGCAAATCATTATTGAATACCTTCTCTGTTCCCAGTGAGGTGCTAGGAGTTCAAATGTGAACAAGACATGTCCCTGCCAACAAGGAGTTCTCAGTGTGGTAGGGAGGAGAGGCAAATTAAGCTGAGATGAGAACCAGGAAAGACCCAAGAACGGGAACCAGGCATCTTATGAGTTGGTCAAAGCAAAACTGGCCTTTCAGAGGCAAGTAAGAATTGCCCACAAGGAAGAAATGCCCTTGGCGCAGTTAGGATCAGGAACCAGAGCTCTAGCAACCCCAGACTGTAGAGTGGACATCAACACAAGTCTGAGTCATCTGTCTGACCAAGCCAGTGTTTCACATCGTAAAGCTGTTCTCTGGACTCTGTTGGACTAGAATGGGCAGCTCCCTTGCTCTATTCAGAGAGAAGGAAGACAGAAAACAGCCTAAAGGAGCACCTGTTCATCGCTAAAGGTCTTCAGGAAGAGAACGACCCGGTAGAAAGAGAAAAAAAGCTGCCCAATACAAATTGAACAAAGCAATGACATGTTTGAATTTCTGACATTTCAGCTTCATTCTTTAACCTATATTTTTATCTCTTCTACCTCCCACCCCATCCTCTTTCTAGAATCACTTTCTGATTCTCCTGTAAACATATTAATTGGAACAGTGTTTCTTCTAATCTTTATATGAAGGCACATCTCCTATTTTGAGGACCATCCCCTATCTTACATCTCATCTTACAAGATATGAAACCTATGAGTTCAACCTGTGAATGAGTGTTTGAAGGACTCAGAAGGCATTTGGTCTATAATGAAGGCTTCATTATATTTGTATTGCTACTACTGGTCAAATGGCATTGATGGGTCCCAGGCACTCAACGATAGGGTGGGCTCGTAAATAAGTCTCACTGTTCCTTATCCTATAACTTATTTCACTGATTAATTACCCTGCCTGATCACTAGGATTCCTGTGCCACTGGCTCCACAAAATTCTACCCAGCCTTGATCCTTTCACTTGCAAATTGAGTCTCCCTACCCCGTTGCTTATCTCATCAATATTCATTTTGATGCTGAAGAATGAAGAATTTCTCAAGTGAAAAATCAATATTCATGCATATTTACCTCTTAAGAGCCCAGTGAAATAAACTCCTGTACCTTGGCGACATACCTTAAATATGTTTTTAAAGTTTGTTTCAAAAAAGAAGAAATAAAAACCCTGAGTTGTACTATTTCCTTCTCTGCCCAAGTCTTTATAGGACTTAAATTTTATGAAGGAATGAATTAATAAACTGAATTACTGTTAAGCAAAGAAACCACCTGTAATCAAACAAGAAAGGATTTTTTGTAAGTAATTTAGTTCATTCCCCAGTCAGATTAAAGTAATACTCAACCTTCCCTGACTAATTAAATTAGAATTACAGAAATTGTTACCTCGAAAGGACCTTAGAGCAGTAGTCACCAGATTTAAAGTCACATTAAAAATTCTGACTCCTGGGCCTACCCGAGACCTGAACCAGAATCTTCAGGAGTGGGGCTTGGGAATCTGAAAACTCAGGAGCTGCCCAGGTGGTGCTCATGTATCTCAGAGATGGTCTGGCTTTGCCCCTCCATGTGTGTAAAGCAGTAAGACTTAAGAGCTGACATCAAGGAGATGTTCATGTTAGGCTTATATTTTTATAATAAATTGGGTGTCACTCAGGCTTTCTTAGTAAACTGCCTAATCTGGGTTTTTCTCCTAATCTCTTCTGTCCTGTCAATAGATGTTCAAACAAATGCTTTCCGAAAAGCAAGCCAAATGGGAGCATTACAAGAAGGAGGGCTCAGAGCGGATGACAGAGCTTGCTGATGTCTTTTCGGGAGTGAAACCCCTAACCAGAGTAGAGAAAAATGGTAATTGCTGAAGAGGAAATACTGATTTGTTAGAAATGTATACACAGATTATTGGAAGTAGGCAGAGCCGAAGTCCTGATGTTGTCATCATCATATGCTAGGACACTACTAATGAAGATCCCTCGGGCCCTCTCCCACGTCCTCTCTGGATTTCAGGTTCCTCGTCTTTGGAATACGAAGTTAGGCTAAATCAAGGGTTCTTATTCTCTGGTTCCTAGATGGCCCTTACAGAGTCATAATCCATCCTCCCACCCCACCATACTATGCAAAACTAGCATTTCAACTTATGTGCATTTGGGGAGAGGGGTAAAGGACCTATAGCTGTCATGATTTACTCGGAAGGATAGTTCACTCAAGAATATTACTAACCTCCAGCGTAGGGGTTATCTAAGATGTTTTCTTCTAATCTTGTTTGGCCCTTTTTCATCGATGCACCCTATCATCTAGTGGCAGAAAAGGGGACATGCAGACTGTTTTGAAACAAAACGTAGCTTAAGTTTTACTTTAGTGATTTTAATCCTGCTTCTTTTAGGAAATTTTATCTATAGGAAAATTGCCATATCACTTCAAAATTTTATACAGATAGGAATGTCTCAAATTGCCCCCGAATGACCATTCTGAATTTTAAAGTGACAAATTATACTATTTTTTTAATGTTTAATGTTTGTTTTAATTATCAAATTCATTTCCTATAATTATGTAGTAGAATTGCTTAATAGTATAGCTTTTTATTTTAAAAAGTTTACTATTTTTAATCAATATGAGCTTGTGATTACCTTATTTGGCTTTTATTGATTTATTTGATCTTGAATGATTGAATATATTTCCAGATTACATTATTTCATTTGGGAAAAGTCGACCAGTTTCTAATGATGTGATATAAATTGGCAATTTGTTTTGCAGGTTGCTATGTTGGGACTAAAAAACAAAGAACTACCTGTAACAATATGACCAGCTTAGTTGTCCAGAATCAGGCACCTTAATCTCTGTTCTAGTCTCTTTTAACTTCTTATAAATAGCAGCATTATCCCAGAGGTCACTCAAAACAATATCGTATGGCAATTACAAAATAGTCATGGGGAAGTAAAGCTTAGAAAATACAGTTAGTAATATTGTAATTATGTATAGTGCCAAATGAGTACTAGACTTATCAGGGGGATCACTTCATAAATTATATAAATGTCTTACCACTATGTTATATACCTGAAACTAAAACAAAATAATCGAATGTCAACTATAATTGAAAAAAAAAACATCATCTTATACTTTTTCTGGCTATGTAGCATATTTCAGCCTATGAAGTACTTTTCAGATATTTCTCATTTGATCCTTACAATCCTATAAGGATCATTATTTTATATATCATTATTTTATATATATATTTTTTGTTGTTGTTAAGTTTATTGGGGTAACATTGGTTAATACAATTATATAATTTTCAAGTGTAATTATAATTTGACATCTGTGTATTCTATTACGTGTTTACCACCCAAAGTCCAGTTTCCTTCAGCTACCATATATTTGATCACCTTTAACCACCTACCTACCCCCTCCTCCCCAACCCCCTACCCTCTGGTAACCACTGGTCTATAGTTCATGTCTATGAGTCTCTGTTTGTTTGTCCTGTTCATTTGTTGCTTTTAGGTTTATATCCCACATATAAGCGATATCATGTGATTTTCAACTTTTTCTGTCTGGCTTATTTCGCTTAGCATGATTATCTCGAGGTCCCTCCCTGTTGTCGCTAATGGCAGTATTTCATCTTTTCTTATGGCTGAGTAATATTCCATTGTATATATGTACCACGGCTTCTTTAGCCAATCATCTATCATAGGACACTTCAGTTGCTCCCATGTCCTGGCCACTGTGAATAATGCTGCTATGAATATCGGTGTGCAAATTTCTTTTTGGATATGGGTTTTCAAGGCTTTGGGGTAAATATCCAGCAGAGGGATTATTTTATATGAAAGGAAACTGAAGCTTAAAAAAGTAATCCCTTGCCTAAGGTAACAGAGGTCTGGAGCCTGGATCTAACTCATCACCTCAGACTCCAAATCTTATGCTCTTTCTACTGCTCCATAGCTATCCCTCAGTCCTGCAAAAAGTCTTTAAAATTACAACTCGTGGTCCTCATGTCAATTACAATAAATTAGATTATAAGCCCTTAAGTGATTTTATTAAAGTGAAGTCATCTTACTGATTAAAAAAAAAACTTTAGGGAATCAACTTGGTGAGGTGAAAAGAGCAAAAGCCTTTGAATTGAGACAGTAGTAAAAGTCCAGGCTCTACCATTCAGTGACCATGTAGCCCTGCATAGGATTCTTACCACCTCTGGGCATCAGTTGTCCTGTCTGAGAAACGAGATGAAGCTTAGAGCTTTGCCTGACCCACTGAGGATACTCGGAGCATATGAATGCCCTTCCCTTTCTCTCCCATGTGAAATGCCAGCTGATTTGTTGATGCAAGTAGCATCACCTAGTTCAGACTTCTCCACAGCTCACCACTTGTACCTCACACTCCTCACAGGTGGGTCTCTTTCCCTCTATGCCACTGTCATATTTACCCCCAAACCTCTGCTTATGCATGTCCCCTCATCTAGGGATAAACTATCCCTCTTCCTCTCTCTGTCTGTCCAGGTCTGTGCCCCTCCTCGCTTCTCCAGAAAGCTCTCTCTATGCGCCATCCTTTTCCTTCCCCCCTCCTCCCCACTGCCGCTGCCACCTTTGCACACAGACAATTTACAGCAAGTACTTGGGCCTTTAAACCTTTCTGCCAGGTATTGTAGACTGAACTACTCGGGTAGAAAGTTTCATCTCTTCTACATCGAATGCCCCAGGCATTTTTGTTTCTCTTATAAGAAGATAGTAAAAGCTCTGGGAGTAAGAACTAGATTTGTAAAGGATTACTTAATTAAATTCAAAGCCATGGCTCTAGGAATTATGGGATTTCAATAGTTTTTCCTTGTTTCTGTATTAATAGAAAATCTTCAAGCTTGGTTCAGAGAGATCTCAAAACAGATATTGTCTTTAAATTACGATGATTCAACTGCTGCAGGCAGGAAAACTGTGCAACTAATACAAGCTTTGGAGGAGGTAAGGAAAGTCTTTTTATATCATCAGTCATGCCTTTTGACCCACTCAGCAATTTGTTCCTGGAAATGTATCTATGAAAATATTTCAGCACAAGCAAAAGCAGTATGAATTAATGTCCTCACTGTAATATTATATACAGGGTCCTAAAATTGTAAAAATAATTAAATGACCGGCATGCAGAGAATGACAGCAAAACATGATATTTCAACTTGTGGAAACGTGAAGTCTCAGAAAAATAGTTATAAAAATAGTACAGAAACATTGGGGAAAGTGTGGTAAGGAAGTAAAAGCAAAAACAAAATTGCATTGTATACACCATTTTTAGGTTTGTAAAAAGGCTGTTCTTTGGGGGAAAATCTAGAA
>NW_011888840.1:3602111-3678346 GCF_000151845.1 Pteropus vampyrus | reverse complement strand
ACATCAAGAGAACATAATAGTGTACAAGTGCCAGCACCTTGGTTGTGATGTAACTCGTTTTTTAGCAATCCTGAAATCTTCAGAATTAAGAAGATTTTCTAATACATGTTTGTTGATACTGAAATGGAAATTGGGGGTGTTCACTTTATTGTGTCATATCTTTACAGCATAAGAAGTAGTGCAACATTTTCTAATCCTAGAAATTTGTGTGTTGTTTTATGACTTGGCTTACACATCTCTAAAATTATATAATTTGAAATAAGAATCCTACCAAGAAATTCTTAGTAAGTAGCGTGCTTTATTTGAAGTGTTTTCAAGGTAAAAACAAACACCATAGAGGCCATTCAGGATCTTTACATTAAATGTATTTCTGTACCATAGGTTCAAGAGTTTCACCAGTTGGAATCAAATCTGCAAGTCTGTCAGTTTCTTGCGGATACTCGCAAGTTTCTCCACCAAATGATCCGAACCATTAACATCAAAGAGGAGGTCCTGATCACAATGCAGATCGTTGGGGACCTTTCTTTTGCTTGGCAGTTAATCGACAGGTAACGTGGATAGCCTGACGTTTGCCCTTGATGAAGGCCACTGTGCATGTCTTCTTCTCATTTTCCTCTCTTTGCAGTTTCACATCTATCATGCAAGAAAGCATAAGGGTAAACCCGTCCATGGTCACTAAACTCAGAGCCACATTCCTAAAGGTAAGCAAAGAGCAGCGAGATCGCATTCTCAGCTATGAGGAGAGTCGGCCTTCGCGATTACCTCATTTCTTAATTCAGCCCAAGAGTTCATCCTTTTAAAAAATTGGATCCTTTAAGTACTTTTATGGACTGAAATTTGTTAGCAATTATTCTATGAGAGCATAGTTTCAAAAGGAGCCAGAAATATTTGAAGTTTGAATTTATAAGTTGGAGTATCTTTTTAAATGAAGAAATCAGTTTGTTTGTTTTTTAAATTCTGCCAGTATATTTAAAATGTGAATCCTATGGATCTGTTATTCCCTAGATAGAATTAAATCCTTTTACTTACTCAGTAAAAAAATTCTGCATGGCCCTTGCTCTTGGGTAATTTCAAATCGTAATAAGTGGACAAATAATTTACTCAGGAGCTTCTGAGAGAATTACCATATATATCAATTCTGAGGTACACTGCTTTTAATATTTTAACATCTCTGTAGTTGGAGCTAGGTTTTATCATTGATGACATATCGTAGTTTAATTGTCAGTGTGTTTTTCTTCATGAGTGGTACATAAAGTAATGGCACTTCTTATGTACCATGACATCTTTGATTGGACTCAGTACAATCAAAATGTCTGTAGCACAGTCACTTTCAAACTTGAGGGTGCATGAGAATCCTCAGGGGTCTCATCACAACACAGATTACTAGGCTTTGCCCCTGGAGTGTCTGATGAAGTAAGTCTGGGGTGGGGTCAAGAACTGGCATCTCTAGCAAGTTCCCAATGAAGTTGATGCTGCTGGTACAGGGACCACAATTTGAGAATACCTGCTGTAGCAAAAGGCTATTATTTATTATTTATTTTTAATTATGTTGTTGTCAGAAAGCATTAATGACATCAATGAATTCCGTTGTCATTGCTGTCTCTTGAGTAAAGCCCAAGAGCTTTCTTATATGTTAGTATTTCTCAAAAGATTGAAATTTCTAAGACTTCTTGCAGCAGAGAAACAGCTGTATCTTATTTTTCTTCCAGCTTGCCTCTGCTCTTGACCTGCCCCTTCTACGTATTAATCAAGCAAATAGCCCTGACCTTCTTAGTGTGTCTCAATATTATTCTGGTGAATTGGTGTCCTATGTGAGAAAGGTAAGGAATGCATCAAGGTGATATTTATTTTATTGGCACAATACCTGCTCTTTTCAATGCAGACGGTATGCTTGGGGCCCTGTATGAAGCACACCCACGTTTCTTTCCTTTGTTATTAATTTTATTCCATAAATTTGCAATATGTGAAAAAAACATTCTTATTGGTACTGTGGATGTGCTGATGTGATTTAACTTTCAAAGAACTGTGACACCTGTTTTTTAAATGCTGGTGGTTTTAACCCCCGTTTTATAAGTGTAGAAACTGAGGAACAGAGATTATAATGGCTTCTTCAAAGTCCCAGAGCCAGTTGGTAGAAAGTGCCAGATCTAGCCAACATATCCTGGTTGGAACTTAAAGTTTTGAGAGGGATTTTGGTCCTTGTTTTAAAAACTTAAATGCATCATGGAGCCAGACAGGCCTAGATTCAAAATTTACCTGTGTCAATAACTGAGTGCTCTACGGCCATGTTACTTAACATCTCTGAACCTCAATCTTTTAAAAGTTTGTAACAAGGAAAAGTTATGTCTTTTTGGAGCATTTCTATGAGGATTAGCTTTGTATCCTATGAGCAACTGAAGTGTGAAGGAACATACCTCGTGCCTGAGAGCAGTTATTAAAAGAGCTCTTTTAGGTCTCTCAGCATCCCTTCCTATCAACAAATGGCTTTGTATACACTGGTACTCTTCTTACTGTCACCTAAGTGACAGCAAAGAACAGTAAAAGAGGTGTTTAATCATTTTTCTTTTCCCTTTCATTAAAGGTTTTGCAGATCATTCCAGAAAGTATGTTTACTTCTCTGCTAAAGATCATAAAGCTTCAGACCCACGATATCATTGAAGTGCCAACCCGCCTGGACAAAGACAAGCTGAAGGACTATGCTCAGCTTGGCCCACGATACGAGGTGATGTGTCCCTTTGATTCATGCCTTTTGATGTTTGAAACCCAAACCATGAAATATCACTGACCTGTGTCACCTGCCATGTCCCCGGGACCACCAGACCAGTTCTGACTTGTTTTTTCCATTCTCAGTGATAACTAAGATCACCATTTTAGTAGTCACACCTTTATGTGTTACATTGTCCCAATGTCATTTAAGGCCTTGCCTACCTGAGTATTCTTAGAGGAAGTGAACCTCGGCTGATCACTTTTCTCTTGAATAGTCTTGGTGAACCAGCCTTTATTCTTCTTGGGCTAGATTACTTAGACTTTTCACATTTAGCTTCCTGCTTTGCGTTCCATTAACCGTTTCCTATAGTCAGACTTTTAAGCCCATTCGTAGCAGCCTCAGAGGTCATTCTTCCCACACGCCTCTGCTTTTCTTTCTCCCTGAACTTAAAAATGGGAAAGGTAACATCAAGTAAAAATAGAAAATGTGATGTCCACTGTTATCACATTTCATCCCAGTGTTAATTTCATACCTTCTAACACAACTCCAAAAATTACATCATGAATTTAGATTTTCCAGCTCAAAATTTCCACATTTATTCTAACTCAAAAACACAGTGTCTGCCTACTTTATCAGCGTCTCCTGGCGTTGCTTGAAAAATGATGTGGAGAGGAAATTACCTTCTCAGAGTCTTGACGAGCCTTATCTCCTTGGAGGGGACCTTCACAGCATTGTCCTGCCCTTGTTTTATGCATGAGAAACGGAAGCCCAAAGAAGGGGAAATGATTTGTCGAAGTTTAAAGAACTACGTAATACCTTCTGACTCAGTTTCTCAGAGTTTCTAACAGTGGTCTCTCAGTGACACCACAGTTCTAAACAGGGCATGCGCACCCCAGCACTTAGCCGATGATTTTAGCTCTCCCTGGAAATGGCCATTAGCCAATGATTTTAGCTCTCCCTGGCCTGGAAATGATGGGTCTTCTATCCGAAATAGTTCATCAACCTCTTCTTTTGGTTAAAGGTTGCCAAGCTGACTCACGCTATTTCCATTTTCACTGAAGGCATCTTAATGATGAAAACAACTTTAGTCGGCATCATCAAGGTAATGGTTTTGATGCTGGTCCATGTGGCCTCGTCTTACTTGGGATGATTGTGGTGTTTATTGTCTTGTGTCCCTTGCTGTTTCACATCTGGCTTTTGAAATTCACTCATGTATGGATAGAGGAAGAGAAAGTGTGATCTTTATTTTTCATAATACCCAAGAGTTATTTAGATTTAAGAAAAATCTATTTTATTGAATTTTTATAATAACGAGGAAAACAAAATGATTCAGGTCCCTTAGACAAAATAGCAGGTGCGCTCTCTCCCTCTCTCTCCCTTCCCCCCCACCCTCCTTTCTTTTAGTATTGTTACATTGCAACCCAGGTGCAGAGAGCTGAGATAATCATACCCCACTGTCATTGGCAGGCCGTTGGCATCACTGATGCGTGTAAGCTCCTCTCTTGTCATATTTTTTTCTTTTTTGTCTCCTGATACCCATGCCCATTCCCATCCTGCACAGCACTCACTTTGTACGTTTGATTTCTGTCCGTAAATATGCAGGTACCCTTATTTTCAGCATGTCGTGTTATTTCATATGCGCACGTGTTTTTGATTTATCTAAATCACTGTGCTCTCTCATCCTTTCTCCAACTTCTCTCACTAGTTATTGCTTTTGAAATAAATTTACATTGCCATGGATCGAGTAGTTGGTCATTTCTCACTATTGCATAGAATTTCACATTTTACGTAACCATTAGCCTGGCAACAGACACTTGTGTTGTCCAATATCACACATACGCTCCCCGTTACCATACATTATGCTCCCCATTACCACACATACGCTCACACATTACCCTAACAGTGTCAAGATGAGTATCTCTGAGTATGTCCCCATGGTCTACAGAGTTTCTCTGAATTTCTACATACTTGAGCAAGAATTTTGCTGAAATCTGCATACCCATTTCATAACCTGTCTCAGTACTGCCAGGCTGCCTTTTGAAATTTTCTTCCCGCATGTTGCCAATGCTTATTATTATCCACTTGCTAATTTTTGCTTTACCAAGAGGCGTAAAGCAGTATCTTAACTCATTGCTGTTTTAATTTACATTCCTATGATGACTAGTGATGTAACCATTGACATAGTTCATGGGGCTTTTATTTACTTTTCCATTTATCCGACATCAGTAGAATCTGAACATTTCTGATTTTTTTTAAGTGTGTAGCTATCAAATTACCAGATTAACATTTGTGTTACTAAAATCCGAGAAAATATAGGAAATGAAACAAAATGGATATAGAACTTCAATGTGTGTTTTCTCAAAGTGAGCTAAAAGAAGTACCCCTGGAATGTTAATAGAATCCATTAAACATGTTTTAGGCCTGATATCAGTTTAATTCAGTTGATACACACAGATTATACATGGAGGTATAATCTGACTGATCCATTAAATCTCTCTATACTATAGTTTATACTTGCCCATTTAAAAATATATATATCTCATCTCTTTTAAGTCTCTTTTAATCTTCAGATTTCTTTATTCTTTTTTATCTTACAATTTATCCATTGAAGAACCCAAGGCATTTGACCTGTAGTTTCTCCCCAGTCTGGTTTTGCTGATTGCACAGTCATGATGTATGTAGTTCAGCATGTTTTTCTGGCTTTTGTAATTTCTGCAACTTTCATTGTGTGTCTTCCTTGGAGTTTAAATATAAACAAACCCAGATGGAACCCATCAAGTTGACTTTATGACTTTTCAAAATAATGGTTCTTTACAAATTTGAAAAAGATACAGGTCTCAAGAATTCAAAGGAGTGCCCTAAAACTATTCGATGTTTTATGGGTCTGATAGGAGACTCTGGGAAGTAACAAAAGCTTTCTCATTACAGAAGAAAGAATCACTAAAATAAACTTACGGAGTTAAATAGCAGATTTGCTTTCTTATTTTATCTCCCCAATTACAGTCACCATCCCAGGAATGCTAAAAGAAAAGAGAATTGTCCAATCCTAAAAGAAAAGAGAATTGTCCAAACCCAAAACTTGAGTTTGCCCATGTGGTAGATGCCCTGAGATAACATCCAGAGAATTCAAATGCGGGCCCTTCATTCCACTCTCTCTGGGTCATAAGAAAAGGCACTTTATACTTTTAATGAAGTGATCAAAGTGTGAGGCAACTTAAAACTTTCCATACCCACCATCTTTGAAATGTCATATTTTAAAATTATCATCATGGATTTTACGGAGATAAACCAAGTCCAAAAGAGGCTACGGGTAGTACTGTCCTAGCTACACAAGGTCACAGAGGGACGGGAAAGGAAAACAATCCTAATCCCAATCCTTTAGAAAGAAGATAGAAAAGTGCTCCATGCTGGATTCCGGAAAGCATTTTTCCTCTGGATTTATTCAGGACTGAACTTCTCACTACCATTTATTACTCTTTGATTTGCACTCAGGTGGATCCGAAACAGTTGCTGGAAGATGGAATAAGGAAGGAGCTAGTTAAACGTGTTGCTTTTGCTCTTCATAGGGGATTGATCTTCAACCCTCGAGCCAAGGTAGCAGATGGCGAAAATGAGTCTTTCCTTTCTCTTTTTCTCCACTCAGCTTGCAAAATGGACTAGGGCACCATTTTTAACTATTATGAATAAGACCTTTATCCTCTTAAAATAGATCTAATATATAATTTTCAATACAATCAATGGATGTGTTTTTTGATCTTATATTGTAATCCATCCATATTATAAGAAAATCCATATTATAAGAAAATCAGTACTTCTTCCCTTCACCTATTGATCCCCAAGTTTAAGAACTGAACTGATGTTCATGAGTCAGAGTTACTTCTTATAGTTAAAAGAATTTGTTAACCCTAAAGCAGATAGGAACTGTAAAGGCTATCATTTTTTTATTTTGCTTAACCTGTTAAGGAATATGATCATTTTTCTCAGGAGAAAAAAAAACCATAGGCCTGAAATTTACGTCTAGAGTACTTGCACTTCAGTAAATTCAATTTAAAATAGTTTAAGTGTTTTAGGGTAGATGTATTTATCAGATAATGTGAGAGAAGTCATCAACATTCCTTTTATATTATTTTGTATGAGGCTTCCTCCCCAGGTGAATGAAATCTGTTCTTTGCTGAATGTCTGACATCAGTTACCATTCATCCTAGATGAGGTAGGAAATACATATTTCCAAAACTGCCTTACACTGTTGCTATAGTCTCTTTGTCAGGGGCTCATTTAAAGTCCAGTGTAGATTTTAGTGGTTGACAATCTGCTCCACTATAATAGAATTTATGTTTCCCTTTGCACAGCCAAGCGAATTGATGCCCAAGCTGAAAGAGTTGGGGGCTACCATGGACGGATTCCATCGTTCCTTTGAATATATACAGGATTATGTCAACATTTATGCTCTGAAGATTTGGCAGGAAGAAGTATCTCGTATTATAAATTATAATGTGGAGCAAGAGTGTAATAACTTCTTAAGAACAAAGGTATCTAAATATGTAAAATTCTTGATTTTCTGACATTTTAAATACTCTAATTATCAGAAATGCCAAGACAAAAGTTTATTTAAACAATTACTAAAAATCAGTACACACTAGATCGTCACGAATACCTTTGGAGCTGTGAGGGTTGCAGAAAACTTTATATGACACCTGGCCTCTGGGAGCTTACTGTCCAAAGGAGAAAGTTGTTTGTTGTCAGTGTTGTAACTCAAGTGATCAAGAGTTCAGAAGACTTACAGGTCACTTGGATTTGATCGGAATGTATGCCTAAGAGTAGAATTGCTGGGTCATATGGTAATTCTGCGTACCTTATTGAGGAACCACCTGTTTCCCACATACATGCACCATTTTTCATTTCTACCAGCAATGTCTGTTTGAGGGTTCTACTTTTTTCCCACATCCTCACCAACACTTGTTATTTTTTTTTATTTTTTTTATTTTTTTTTTCAAATTATAGCCACCCTAGTGATAATGAAGTGGTATCTCACTGTGGTTCTGATTTGCATTTCTCTAATAATTAGTGATGCTGAGCATCTTTTCCTGTGCTTATTGGCCATCATATATCTTCCTCAGAGAAATGTCTACTCAAGTCTTCTGCTTAGTATTTATTTGGGTTGTTCGAGCGCCAAATTCTTAAGTGTCACAGCTGAGAAGTTAGATTTTGGTCAGTTATTAACAAGGAGCCATTCTGTAAGCTTTTAATTAAGGAATTGACATGATTCAGGTATTGAAAGATTAAGTATCTCTCAGCCTTACAATATTTTGGATTTTTATTATTGCACTGATATATGTTAACTTATAAGACAAAAAGCTAGAAGTTCCTTTTTCTGTTCTCACTTCTTCACTCTTTCACAAATGTTTCTTTTTTTATAAACATGATATGAGGCATTTTGGGGGAGGCTGTTAATACAGTTTAAAAGTTTCCTCTTTGAAACCAAAGAGCATTTATTGTCACTATTCGTGCAACGTTATCTTTGTAAAACTATGTGAGAAAAGCATAACTAGGTTACCTTGTCAAAAATGTACTAAATATTTATGTGTGTGTCTTTTTTTTTTTTCTAGATTCAGGACTGGCAAAGTATGTACCAGTCCACTCATATTCCAATACCAAAGTTTACCCCTGTGGACGAGTCTGTAACGTTTATTGGTCGACTCTGCAGAGAAATCTTGCGAATCACAGACCCAAAGTAGGTGCACCTGGATTCCCCCGGGCCTTCAACACCGTGGGCAGTTGGAGGCTCTAAACATACATTGTGTATACTGAGATCACACCCTTGTTCTTGCCACCATTGGATCCCTTCTGATGGGTTTATTAAAATTCACTGTTTTTGAGACTATATTTTCTTTAGCGTAACACAGGTGACTTCAGTCCAAAGAAATATAGATTACAATAACCCTTAGATCTATTTGGTCACCTGTAGTCTCTGTTTCTTTTGTTTTCCAGTTAACATTCTGCTCACTTGGGCCTGTGCATTCACCAGTATATTACAACTTTTTAAATTACAGAGTGCTCATCTGTACCTATGTAACCTGGGTATACGCCTCCATGCCAGTCACTTGTCAGCTCATATCCTGACCTTTTAAGATTACCTCCTTGTTTCTTAGCGCAACACCCAAGCACTTCCGAGAGCAAGAACTCACATTTATTGAGCACTTACTTTGTACACTCTTCCAAGAACATTACATATATCTCTTCATTTACTTATTACAAGAATCTTATGAGGTCGGCATTGTTATCCTTCTCATTTTAAAGATGAGGTAACTGAGGCATAGAAAAGCTAAGTCACTTGCCCAAGATCACAGAGTTAATAAATGGTGGAGGACCCAGAATACACACCAGGCCCTCTGACTCTGGAGCCCACCTCTTCAGGACTGTGTCGTTCAAGGGCAGACTGCATAGCTTTGCATGCTGTGAGTCACAGTTCATACATAGTCATGTGAGCGAAAATCTCATATAATCAAAAGTGCCCTTGAGAATTTGTTAGGTAGGCACCATGGTCGAGACTTGCCTGCCGCCTCTCTCAGTCCCTTTTCCTGCTCCCGTCGAACCTCTGATGAAGCAGTTGGTGCTAAGACCACCTGAGGGAAGAGCAGGTTCGTGCCTTCCGTCTCATGTCCCTTGGCACATCTCACTGAGTGCAGTGATTGGTGGAATTACCCAAGAAAAGATGCTGCCTCTTTTTTCTCTGTCCAGCTGTGTATTCATAGTTGAATGTTTATAAGTTCAATGTTCTTTTGACTTATCTCCCTTGTACCTACCACCTTCTCCTTCAGGCTTATTTTGTCTCTCAAAACTTATGAAACTTGACCAAAAATTCCAATAGAAATGAACTTTGTGACTCATGGGCCTAAAAGAGTAAGTGATCCAAAGTGTTTTTTGTAGCTCCTCCTTTCTTGGTACCCATGGGGTGATCACTGAATCCCTTTGCAAAAACCTTCCAGCTGATGACATGCTAATACTTGCAGAAAGGATTCAGCATGAGTGGGACTTCCATATCATATTGATTTCATCATCAGTATTGGGAGCCTCTTAGGTGACACACTCAAAGTGCCAGCACTGGGCAATGTAAGAAAGACACTCTGAAGCCCGAAAGTAGAAGTCGTGTGCGTTTCTGGAAACCATCCTGTTCTTCCTGTTTACTTCCAAATTTAAATCTTCCCTGGCTCCTGAGGCTCTTTCAGCTTCCTCCCAAACCCCATTTTGGTAAAGGTACATGCCGATTCTTACAACTGGGGGCATATTATCTGTGGAGTGTATGGAAATTCAGAGGCTGGGGCTCCATGCCAGACCTACCAAATCTGGCCTTTTTGTTTTTAGCAAACTCTACCAGTGATTTAAGGTCTCTTCCCCAACGTTTGAGAACCATTAAAATGGTGGTTAAGGGTGTGATGTTGGGATCAGGCCTCTCCGAGCCTCAGTTCTCTCACCTGTAAAATGAGGGTTAAACGGCTTAGATAATGCAAAGCTATTAGGAGGAGGAAAACGATAGCACATGGAAAGGTCATAGCTGAGCACCTGACACATAAGCATTCAGTAAATATTGTAGGTTGTCATCCTCATCACACTCCTGAGTCTAAAAGGAATCACTGGTTGGTGACAAGAATAAGAGGATATGGCTTTGTCATCATAATTTTAAATGTTCAATAGGGTGCCGGGATTCACAATTTTTTTCTTACCAAAATAGAAATAACACAAGACTGTTTTGTCCACAGTGTTTGGAAATTTAAAGTAAGACACTGTGGATTGAAAATTGGGCTCTAAAGTCCTCTAGCCTGACAACTAGAATCCAGCAACTGAATCTAACCTTGTCCTCTTAATGTAACTCCAAACAGCCTGACTCAGTGGAAATGAATTAGTCAAGCCAGTGACATAGCATAGGGCAGGAAAAAATGGTTTAACTCAGTTATATTTTCCTGATCCATCAGGTGGTCACCATGGAGATATTAGGGGTGCCTAGATACAGAGGTCATTCAACACAGATCATGTGACTGTGCCCCATGTCTGCTGCCCCCAATTCTGTTGAGCTCCACATCTCTTTAGGATGAGTGCTCAGCTGCTGTTGGGTTTTGGGTGCGTTTTGTTTTTGTTTTAGAATGACATGTCATATTGACCAGCTGAACACTTGGTATGATATGAAAACTCATCAAGAAGTGACCAGCAGCCGCCTCTTCTCCGAAATCCAGACCACATTGGGGACTTTCGGTCTGAACGGGTTAGACAGGCTTCTGTGCTTTATGATTGTAAAGGAGTTACAGGTGAGCCTTTTGACTTTCGTGACTATTTTCTGCTACCCTGGGAGAGATGAGAGTAGATCATTTAACTTTTCTTTCATGCTTTCCTATACTGACATCAGACCTCATATATGAGATTCCTATTAGGTAAATAAGAATGAGAATAAGCTAGAATTTCTTGGCCAGCATAGTATTTTTATAGGTAGATGATTTTTGCGAGTTTCATGTTGAGAAGGTAAGACTTTTTCTCTTTGAATCCAGCAACTCTTCCTGGAAACGGGATGTTTCTAACAGGAACCTGAAATTGCTGCTTCCTCCATCATAGTGTGGGTTGATTTAGGCCAGTCTCTGTTCTACCTAACATTTTAGGTGACTGGAGTACTATTCATTTTATTCGTTATAGCTGGTTCTTTGATTTTGCCTTCTTGTTCCAGAATTTCCTCAGTATGTTTCAGAAAATTATCCTGAGAGACAGAACTGTTCAGGATACTTTAAAAACTCTCATGAATGCTGTCAGCCCCCTCAAAAGTATTGTAGGTAAGTGTTCTGAAACTAGCCTGGGGTGGAGATTATACTGTGGCCTTTCAAAATTCACTAAATAGAAAATTATATTTTAACTTTTCAGCAAATTCGAATAAAATTTATTTTTCCGCCATTGCCAAAACACAGAAGATTTGGACAGCTTATCTCGAGGCTATAATGAAGGTATGTTGTGGAAGAGAGGCTGACAATCAATGCTATATTTTTTAATTATTAATTTATTGTAATTTTGTTGCCCAAAGAAAGCCATTCTTCTTTTGTTGTTAGAACAGAAATGCAACACTTCCATTTATTATTATTTCTAAATTCATTTGTTTCCTTATCTTCCTTTCTGGGCTGTTCTTGAGCCTGCTTTTCATAGGCTTGTTCTCCTTTTGCTCAAGGAATGTTTCTTTTGGAATGCCTTTTGGCAAGAGGTACTTTCACAAAGGAAATGGAAAATTTCCTCCTTCAGTAATACTTAGTTCCCACAATACAAGTTCATTTAATGAACTGCTCTGTCAGTTCATAGATCATCTGTCTCTCTCCCCTCTTGTGTCGGCATAGATGTGATAAAGCCAGGTTTTTTGGGGCATAAATTGTCCTTACAGCATGAATAGAACACTGTCTGGAAATGAATAAGAAAGGGAAATGAGATTGCTTGTCGTGGAATCTGCTCCTCTGCTATCCTGCCTTGACACTGTGACAGTGATGCTCAGGGACCCTCTGAATCTTCTGTGTCCTGCTCTCATCCCTTGGTGATCCAAGATATTCGACAACCCTTGATCGAACACTTGTTATGTACAAAACATTGTCAGTTGTTGGGTGACACTGTTAAAGGAAACACTGCCTGTCTCCTCAAAAAGCCTGCTAACAGTCTAGTAGATTTCCTGGTGGAAAACTGATTTGTGGTTAAAAGTATCACCACAGAAAAAGTCTAGAATGCCATAGGAATATGGGAAAGTTCCATTCTCCTGTTCCCACTTGTATAAGTTGCTCATTGAGACAGTACTTATTGTGTCTCGGCCAAATTCACAATGTATTTCCCATAATCCCAGTAAGTTCTTTGCGTGTGTGTGTGCGTGCGTGCGTGCATGTGTGCGTGTGCGTGCACGCACGCATGCGTGTTTTAATTTGGAAACTTAAACAGAATGGGAGCACAAGGAGCCTTTGGCTCTGGTAGATGTCCTCTTAGGTAGGTCTCACGTTCCGTTAGCCAGGTGATTTTCAGATATTGAGAGCTTCTCAGGTTTAGCTTCTAATTGCTGGAAAAACCTGGGAGGAGTGAAGAGTGACCTGAGGTTGGACAGACCCGAGTCTCACCTCTGCAGGAGGCCAAGGGAGATGATAGGTGTTCTTGGAAGAGACTTAGAGATTTCCCCCTTGTTGCCTGATGGTTCACAGCCTAATGGCTGTTCTGCACTGCCGTTAGTTGCAATTGCTTGTAATTCAGTGGTTGCCAAATATTGTGTCTAACTCAGCGATCTCATAAGGCCCCCAAGGACTTTCTTGTCGTTTCTTCTTGAAATGTGAGAGCTCGCATTCACTAAGCGGTGCTGATGATCTGGAGCAGCGACGGAAGTACCCTGCACTGTCCAGTAGTGACGGCGGCCACTACCACATGGAGAAGTTGAGCACCTGAAACGTGTGGGAATGAGGAACCAAATTTTTAATTTTATTTTAATCAGTTTAAAATAGCCACATGCAACTCGTGGCTGCTGTATTGGTCATTGCAGCTCTAGAGAAATCATGGGGAAAGAATGCTAACCCAGATATCTCTAAGTAGACGAGTAAATAAGTAGAATGAGCATGAGCTTATTATCCTCCCACGCTCCTTGTCCTCTCCAGTGTTGTATTAAAGGCTTAGACTAATTGGGCACAAAAAGATAACATGTTGGTCACTAAGATTCATGCTCTAAATAAGAACAGGTTATCTTAAATTGGCTTTATTTCTTTTTCCATTTATAGGTTGACTTTCAAAGAAATCTTTGACATAGAGTATCTAGAATTAAGCAAGGAATTAAATGGGTCACATACAAGGTTGGAAGGACATTTCCGAATGGCCAGAGAGAACCCACTATTTTCTTGGACTTGCTCTATTCTGATTTTTAAATAATATATTTCTACTCATAAAAGGTTTCTTACTTTTAAGTAACATTTTTTTTTTGCATTGACTTATTTTCTTCATATAAGTAGAATAATATAGTCTAGTAAGAATAGCAGTCAAAAGTAATACATTTGAGGTCATTTAACCATTTTTTAACTATTATCTAAATAATAACTTTTCTTTGCTCTTAGAGAAATCACTCTCTTTTTCTTAATTTTTCTCTGCTCCTGACAACTCAAGAAATGTGTTCATTTTCATCTTATTGTTGCTGGCATTATAACAGCCCTCTTCCTATTCCTCCTCTCCCCATTACTAATCTTTTAGGGGTACCTTTTCTAGAATAGAAAATAAGAAATTTACTGGCAGAAGAAGTTAGAGTATACTGTTGACTTTATGATGCCAACAAGTTTATGGGAGCAAGCTGAAATCTATCTCAAACCGGACCCCACAATAGTTTGCTGTCATCTGACAGTCATCATAGACATCTCCAGATACCATTTATGTTCCTCACTACTTGGAAATCACAGTGGTTGAGCCACCATGTTAGCATAGCTCCATATCACAAGTCTGTTCTGTTAATAGTCTGATAATTATATTTTATTACAGTTAGCTTTCGTTGTAATCCTGTGTTTTTTTGTACATATAAAAGAATTATTCTGAGACAGTGTCCATATGCTTCACTAGATTCCCAAAGGGGTTCAAGGTACAAAAACAAGACTAAATCCCTGGATTAGGGGTAAGCATTGGTAGATTTTGGTAGATTTTATGTGGATTATTTTTTAACCCAGGTTATTACTTTATCTGAATTGCTGAGTGATGTGGAAGACTTATATTCACCAAATTTCAAAATATTAGAGTGCAATGGCATCCTTAGAACTTGAGAAGTTTCAGTTTAGGACAAATAAAGGAAGTCAGGCTTCTCATTGCAGCTACTACAGTGGAAGAACTTATTACAAAAGATCAAAAAAGACACCTGTACTACGTGAACAACTAATCATTAATGGGTTACTTTGTAAAATGTTAGACTTTGGGGATATTTCGAGGTGGGCATACAAGAGGTTTCCCAGCAGTCCTGAAAGGTCTTTTGTGCCTCCATCAAGGGTGACATTGCTCTTAGCTGTGGAGCCAGTCCGAGCCATCCTTAAACTTTTCTGTAGGACGTTGTGATCCTCGAGTGGAACCTTGGTGTTTGCCTCCTTACCTGTTCTACCCATTTTTTCTCTTGCTTGTTCACAGGTTGGGCAGATGCAGATTCTGAGACAACAGATTGCCAATGAATTAAATTATTCTTGTCGGTTTGACTCCAAACATCTGGCAGCCGCCTTGGAGAATCTCAATAAGTAAGTGCCAGGTTTTGAGAGAGCCATCTGTGGGCCTGCGTTGTTCACTGTCAGTTTCTTTAATATCTACTGTTTTATGTTCTTTGTGGGTAAGAAAGCTCTCGGAATTTATAGGTTTCCTTACCACGGATAATTAAATGTCTTCAGAAGCCTCTTTATTGTCCCTTGGGGTGTGTGTGTGTGTGTGTGTGTGTGTGTGTGTGTGTGTGTGTGTGTGTGTGTGTGTGTGTGTGTGTGTGTGTGTGTGTGTGTTTTAAGAGATTCATTTATTTGGCCAACATACGTTGATCTCTTAATACACACCAGACTCCATATTTGTTGTAAGGATACAGTAAATAATACATATACATAGTATATGTTAATCAACTATTTATGTTATCAGTAACCCTTGTGTTCAACAGTAGGCTGTTAGTATTTAAGTTTTAGGAGAGTCAAAAGTTATATGCAGATTTTTGATTTCGCAGGGAGTTGGCGGTCCTAACCCCCATGTTGTTCAGGGGTCAACTGTATTTCAAAACCCACACCTGACTTTCCACAGGACTGATTGCTAATCCTGAGCATAGTTAGAAGTATGTTAATTACTAGGAGTGGGTCTGGACACACATCCCGGAGGGCAGGCCTGTCTTCCCCAGCACCAGCAACTTGCTCTCATTGCAAGCTTCTACATAACAATAAATAATCCATGCTTCTCAGTCACTAAACCAGTGCTTTTGACAAAGTAGGTATTGAAAACAGTCCAGTCAGCTCATAAAAATTGAATGGTGAAAGCATTTGATTTGGGTTAACTCAAAAGATAATTATAGATTAAATTTTCCACTTCTCATCAATCACAGGCATGGAAATTGAGAATTGGAAGGATCAAGAGTTGGCAGGACCTTCCTCCTCTGCTTCTTTTACAAATGAGGAAACTGAAGCCTGAAAGATAACATCATAATCCGTATTAACTTGTATAAATTCAGTTCATCTGTAATGTTTATCACTTTTTTCCTCCATTTAGAGCTCTCCTAGCAGATATTGAAGCCCACTATCAAGACCCTTCACTTCCTTACCCTAAAGAAGATAACACACTCTTATATGAAATCACAGCCTACCTGGAGGCAGCCGGCATCCACAACCCACTGAATAAGGTTAATAATTAAAATGTGTGGTGGTGTGGTGGGAGACAGCGTGGTAGAAAAGGTGATTTGGCCCACGTAGCAGATTACTGTGCTAAGATAGTGGGAGAAGCTGGATTCACATCCCAGAGCCTCCTTTCACTCAAGTCCCCGCCCTTTCTGAGCTCCTTTTCCCTCCTGTAAGATGAGGGTGTGATCACACCTTCCCTGACTGACTCAGCCGTGGGAGTCAGATGTGTTTGTCAGAGCTCCTTAAAACGTGAAAAGTGCTTTGTGTATACGAGATTAGTTTTAGATTTGTCTGGGGTTTGATGCTTGAACTGCAACTAAATGGTGACATTGATCCTTCTTGCCCCAAAGATACTTCCCTGCGTGGCTGACAGTAATCACAGTGATAATCTAGGGCTACAAACTCTTTTCTGCCGTTCTGATTTCCAAACAACTCTGAGCACTGGAAGTTTGTTCACAGGTTGGTGCCAGACTTCATTTGCTGGCAAAACCTGTTCCTGGCTGTTTATATTCCTGTGAATATTTGTGTTTGGATGCAGATTCTGATGACTGATTATAGGCCGACATTCTGGACCACATATAACCTTTTTAAAATCTATAAATTGTGAAATTCTAAAATCTCTAGGATCCCTGGCTTTTCGAATGAAAGATCCTGAACCTAAATAGCAGCTCACATTTTTTGAGCACTTCCTGTGCGCCAAACACTATGTTAACCTGGCTGTGGGTGATCTTGCCTAATCTCGCAGCTGCTCTGAAATGCCCCAGGGTTCCTCACTAGTGAGCTGGCTTCTGAGCAGAGCCTGCTTCCAGCCAGAATGCTAGCCTGCCTCCCAGCCTGGCCCGGAGGAGAGGCGGCTGGGTTTGCCCTACTTTCTGCCCCTGTGAACTGGGAGAGAGACTGCTCTGTGCCATTGCCCAAGAGAAAGCAAATGACAAAGGAGACACCTGCTTGGTTTCTATTATGTACTGCTCCTTGCTGCTATGTGGAGCTCTCTTCCTTTCTTTCCACCTTTTTCTCTTTCCCTCCTTCCCAGCCTCCCTCCATCTGCTCTTCCCTCCAAGTTTTGCCTCAACTACTATATTTTGCTTTCCATTTCATTCTGGCTCATCACCCTTTCTTCCCTCCTTAATGACACCAGAGGATGGTGTGGAAGGGGGACCAAGTAACTACTAATCTCTAAGCAAAATCGTTCCCTTCCTAGAAGGGCTGATTGTTATAGAGGTATTTATATTGGGGGTGAGGGAGGAAATTGGTGGTGTTCGATAAAACTCTAAAGGTAGCAAATTAATGGAACCATCCTAGTTGTAGATAGTACGAAGAGATAATTAAGATAAAATGGGAGCTCTCCATTTGAAAATCTGTTCTGCAGTATTGTGCAATGTGAAGAAACCACCCATTCTTTTACCTTTCTCTTTCCAGATATACATAACAACAAAGCGCTTACCCTACTTCCCAATTGTCAACTTTCTATTTTTGATCGCCCAGTTGCCAAAACTTCAGTACAACAAAAACCTAGGTACTGTATAACATTTATTCTTTGCAATAAGTAACAAAAACAATAGATTAATATCTAACCAAACAGCTCTTTTTATAGAATGCTATGTCACATATGAGATCTTTTCTCAGTTAAGTGCATGTTTATAAAGTCCACGTCTTTGGGCCTCCGAATAAGATGCTCCATCATAAAATGTAGACAGTAGATTTATACTGTAGTCCGCTTTTAATTTCCAATGGTTAATCATCCAACTGATTTCTTTAATGTTTAGGCAGCTGATTGTGGTGTGAAAGAAAATTCTTTTGGTTAACATCCTATTCTTTCAACAAGTGTCATGTTCCTACTGTGTATCTAGAACTGCAGTGTGAAGAATAACAAATAGTTAGGAGGGAAGACTAAAACATGAATATTTAGTACTTTAAGATATGTGTGATTACCTGTGAAAACATTCTAAACGAAAGTAGATACCAAAGGCTTTGAGTAGATTTGTCTTGTCAGGAATATATCCCTAATTTTTTTTTTGCCATTGATCACTTTATCCTGAACCTTTTTATAATCACAATTCTATTAGATTCCCAAGTACTTCCTCTGTCTTCAAACTTTGTATCCAAGCAGTTTTTTCAAATCACTGTAGAGTTTAATTTACTTTAAGTATTTGTAAGAGCTTTTCAGTGAATATGCCCACATTGTTTTTCACTCAGGGATTGAAGTATTTCCCTTCCTGTTTTATTAGCTTTTTTTAGGGTAAGGATGTGGAGTCTCTTGAAGGTTTTTAGTATATCATTCAAAAATATTTCTTGATTTCAGACGCACCTCCTGCACAGTCCTGGTTCTGCCACAGAATGCAGAGCATCATGCTCCCAGTAAATACTTGCCGTAGGAGGGAAGGAACAAACAAACGTTTCATTGTGGTTTCACCGCCTATCACTTACGTAACTGTGGCCAAGTTACTTCACCTCTCAAGCCAGTCAGATTTTTTAAATACTTAACACAGTACCTAGCACAGAGCAAGTGCTCAACTGATTCTAAATCCTTTCCTGGCTATTGGTCAAAATCAATGTCAAGAACCATCCCAAGATGAATTTAGCGTTCATCGTAAGATTCAGAGATTCATGTTCCCCCTCTCTTGTCCCTGCGTTATTGCTAAATAAGAATATATGATCCTTTTTAACAATGAACTGTCCATACATAAACATATCTTGTTTTCATTAAAGACTATTTGTTCACTGGTCTCATTCTTAGGTAACATTTCCTTCATGGTATGTTGTTTGAGGTCAGGCACCTTCATTGTACAACTGCTTATGGGAAGCATGTCACTATTCCATGGAATTTTCAGATCTTTAAACAAACCAAACAAAACCTTTAAGTGTCCTAGAAATGTATCTACACCCGACTACAGTTTTTTTCATGAATTAGACTGATATGTTAATTTGGGAATTAAATTTTTAAAAAAAAATAGGACTGAGGAAGGAACTTCAGCATGTTTGTGTACCCTAAAAACATTTATATAACCTTGTGAGCATTGTTCTCAAGACTGATCTAAGAACACATGCCTGCCTTGGTCTGTCTTTTAAGAAAGGTCTCTTTGGGGCTTCGTGCATAGAGGATGCTTTTGTTCTAAACATCACCTTTGCTTCTGTCTGGAAAGGACTCCATCTTCTGAGTACTGCTTGTGTCTTATACAGCGGGCATTAAGTAATGTCTGATTGAAGTGAGAGATTTCCACCCACCAGCATTTGGCAATGTCGGCCCTATGAATTTTAACCATTCTAATGGTTATGTGTATTATGGTATCCCGTTGTAGTTTTAATTTGCCTTTCCCTGATGATTAATGATGTTGAGCACTTTTTCATGTGCTTTTTGGCCATTTTATATCTTTCTTTGTTAAGTGGCTGTTCAAGTCTCTTGCTTGTTTTTAAATTGAGTTGATTGCTCTCTTATCACTGAGTTGTAGGAGTTATTTATATGTTGTGAATATGAATCCTTTGTTAGATGTATCCCGAAGTTTTTCTCACAAACCGTGGCTTATGTATTCGTTTTCTTAACTGTTGACTCTAATGAGCAGAAGTTTTTAATGCTGATGATGTTCAATTTATCTTTTTTTTCCTTTATAATTAGTCCTTTCTGTGTCCTAAGAGCTCTTTGCCTACCCCAAGGTCACAAAGATATTCTGTTATGTTTTGGTCTAGAAGGTTTTTAGTTTTAGCTTTTCCATTGAGGTCTGTGGTCCATTTCAAATTACTTTCTATCCACAGTATGAAGTGAGAGTCAAAGGTCATTTTCCCCATTAAGGATATCCAATTTCAGCACTATTTATTGAAAAGATTTCTCTCACTCCATTAAGTTGTTTGGATTTTTGTGGAAATTCAATTGATCATATAAGGATGGGACTGTTTCTGGATTTTCTTTTCTGTTCATTAATCTATTTATCTACCCTTATGGCAATACTGTCTTGATTGATTACTGTAACTTTATAATAATTCTTGAAATCAGGCGATATAAGCTTCCAACTTTGTTCTTTTTCAACATTGTGTTTCCCCCCAAAGACCCTAAGCTCTATCTCCTGTTCACTGCACAGCCATCCAGGCAAAAGGTCAGGGTCCAGATTTAGGCAGAAATCCTCAGTGAAAAGTTCAGCTTTGGCACTCACTCACTTCACAAATTTCCTTCTTCCACTGTCTCGACTTCTGTGGATTCTTTTCTTGTATAACATGCAACATCGTGTTTAAAACTACTTAGTAATATTTCATCCAGCATTTTAATTGTTTTCATTTAGGAGAGTAGTTCATGTTATCTAATATGCATGCTGCCATTAACAGAAGTCAATTCTGTGTCATTTTTATTTTCTCATTTGCATTTATTGATACTTTTAAATTTTTCTACAATAGCATTCATTAATTGTATAATCCCAAAGAAACAGTGATGGTAATTATAAAACTTAGCGATCATTTTATCGTATTTACTCCTTCAGACCACTAGAAGCTTCCATCAATCCCAGGCCTAATTCGGAATGCAGTCCAGAGTTGTCATCCCCTCCAAATAGTGATGACGTGGGCCCTAGTCATGCTGACATCCATGAACATTGATACTGAATGAGCATGGCCAAAGGCAGGCACTTCACTCAGTGCTGCAATTGGCCGTTTTTCATCCCTTGCAGGAATGGTCTGCCGGAAGCCTGCCGACCCTGTGGATTGGCCACCGCTCGTCCTGGGACTGCTCACCCTGCTGAAGCAGTTTCACGCCCGGTACACGGAGCAGTTCCTGGCGCTGATCGGCCAGTTCATCCGCTCCACAGTGGAGCAGTGTACGAGGTACAGAAGGACGATCGGGAATACGTGGAATTGCTGTTACAGAGTGGGCTGTGGACCCTGCATGTCAAGTTCCTCTTCTTACCTCCCTGGCAGAGGCGCACATTGGCTGCTGACCCTGCTCTGCAGAGCAAGTCAGCGCACAGCACCTGGTTCGGAGAAATTCAGGTGCTCTCCCCTCAGGCACACTGCCCCACACACACTCACGGTGGTTTTCCATGCATGAGTGAGACCACGATTAGCAGCCAGCGTCGGGGAGAAGGTGGAGGCCTATCCATCTGCCAGCTGGGGCGTCGCTCCCAAGCCTCAGCGAGCGGGGTGCTCTGGCTGGGGCCACGGCCAGGGGGCAGCCACACTGGGAGGCCAGGAGCACGTGTGTCAGAGTTCCGAGTCCCTGTATGAAATGGAACAAGTCACACTGAAGTTACTCTTGGATACAAAGCTCATAAACTTTTCATTCTTTTTTTCTCTCAAACATGGCTTTTCTGGGATAGAAAATATAAGTTATTTGCATGAGCTGCTGGGTCCAAGCCTCTACTCTTACCCTACACAGGGCCAGCCCAGCTAACTAAATGCTGTCATGTTGCACATTCAAAATCTGGACGATTACCACTCGGTTACTTTTATCAGTGTAACTTAAAGATGAATTAATGATGGTGATCTTCCCTGTCCTCACAAAGCACTACTGATCAGACGTGATTTCAGAGGCCATTTCATTTACTTCCCGCCTGGGGCGTGAATCAGCTCTGGGTGTCTGTGGCAGGTTGTCATCCAGTCTCTGCTGGGACACTCCCATCGTGAGGCACTCATTACCTCTCAGGACAATGCAGCACGTAGGCAGAGTGGTTCTCATCGCTGGAAAGTTGCTGCTCGCAGTGAATGCGGACTTCATCCCATCCCTCTGGGAATGTCACCCATCGTGCCTTCTTCTACCCTTTGAAATGGAACAGAATAAGTGTAGTCTCCTTCCTTTGCAGCGTCACTTCACATTGTTAATGTCGGCTCCTGCCTCAGGTCTTCTCTTGCTTTGGGTCAGCCCCTTCCACCTGCTCCTGATGTGCTGTGGTTCAGAGGCCGCTCACCATGGCGGTGGGCCAGTTTGTTATGGGCCATCTTAAAATGTGATTTCCCAAACCTGGACCTGGATTCCAAATACAGCGCTAGCCTTGGTGGTGGGGTGGTGGGGGGAGGTTACGCCCCTTCATCCTGGGTCCTCTGTGGAGCACAACGCGGTTGAAATTGGAGTACTCAGTTCCTTACCTCCATTGTATAGCAGTGGCTCACAGTGATTGTGCACTCTTTTCAAATCCTGACATCTTTTCCCCATAAGCCTCCATCGGGCCAGTTCATCTTCATCTTAGTATACTGGACAGCAAACACTGGGTGTTTTTCTAGGACCTTTGGTCAACCTAGCTTCAAAGAACAGATTTTTTTAAACAATTGAAAAATAGAAGAGAGCTCAGAAGGATGAGGAAGTTTCACAAATGAAATTGTAACCATCACAAAATGAGCTCAATTGCAAAGGAAGGCAGTTAGCACCAAAAACCTCGTTCATCTGGCGCAGGGCCACGGGGAGAGAAGGCCAAGGGTTCCAGTCCAGCTGGTCCGAGAGCAGTCATTTCCAGTCACCGCCCCTCGGGGGCACCCCCAACCTTAGTTCCCCAGCTGTCAAGAGTCAGCAGGCCCTTCCTCCTCTGTTTTTTCTCTCATGACTGGAAAGGCTGAAGCGTGGCTCTGCGCCAGCGCGTTACCAGCAGCCCTGAGAGGTCATCAGGATGCGGGAGTCGAGCTGCAGCTCGGGATTTCTGCTTTGGCAAAGTGAAGTGACGTAGGAACCCAAAATGCATGTAGACGCCTTCCCTTCCCTCACCCCAAGCAGAGCAAATGTAAAGAAAGCCCTAGCCAAACACCGAAAGGTTGAGAGCAGTGAGAACTTTTCCGGGTGCCATCACCCTTAAACCTTTTCAAAAGGAAAAAATCTTCAGAGAAATACATCAGTAATCCAGTACCATAAAATTCTTTCTTAATTATAAAATGCCAATCTGTACATAAATTGGAAATAGTTTTAACCTCTAAAAACTCTTTTTGATGAAAACGAAGGAATGCAAGCTCTTTAAGAAGACTATCAGATAGTTTCCTGCATTCTCAACTCTAGAGAGTGTTTGGCAATATAGCTGTATGAATGAAAACCTGAGTCAGCTCCATATGGAAAATTATAAGATGCTATTGTGTATTTGACACCTTCAAATATATAGTAATGGTCCAGGTGCAATCCAGGATGCAGGAGACAGAACAATGAAGACATGACCCAGGCCCTCAAGGAGACCAGCACAAAAACGACTGAAAATTTAAGAGGCTTGGAGGAAGATACTAAGTATACTGAGAGCATAAGAAAAAGCCGTCTGCCCATGGGTTTCAGGGAGGACTTCATGTAGGAGGAAGCGCCCAAGCTGGGACTAGAAATATGTCTAGAAGTTTACTTTCAAATATGCATGCAGAGCAAATATAGCTATGGAGACTGGAGGGCGCGGGAAAATGTGGCTTGTTCAGGAACCTGCCAGTCTTTGAAAAATGAAGTGCCGACAGTGGGTACAGAGAGAAATTGGTCTAGACAGACAGCAGGGGCCATATTGGAAGGTCCGTGTAAACCACGGAGGTTTAGATTTCATCCTCTAGGTTACGTTCTGAAGATATGTGAGCAGGATGACTTGATACGAATCAAGAGATTTGTTTTTTCTTCGACTTCATTTTGTCATTTGTTTATTGAGTCTTTCGGTGTCTACTATGTGCAGAACATTCACTGGTGTACACTGTTCTCTATGACAGCCAGAAGATCCCTGAAATGCCTGCGGACGTCGTGGGTGCCCTTCTGTTCCTGGAGGATTACGTTCGGTACACAAAGTTGCCCAGGAGGGTAGGTGATAGAGAACAATGTTACTGCCCTTTTCGTAAAAAGATGGTATTAAGAGTGGCCCTGGACTCAGTAGGGGTGAGGTCCAGGGGCTCATTCACAGTGGATGCCTCTCCCCTCGCTCTGCCCACAGCTCTAAGATGTCCCCTCTTCTCCGCCATGAAGGGTTTTGCAAGAAGACAGAGTTTAATACGACTTACTCCTCTCACTCTCTGCCATGCCCTCCCCACCATCAGCCACTCGCCCAGTTCAGGAGTTAAGACGGGCGGTCCAGGAGAGAGTTCCTTAAGGGGCCAGGGTCGAGAAATAGGCAAGTGGAGTTGGTTCTTTCCCCTGCACCATAAGCTGGTTAAGTTTATGCCACTGCTGAAGTTATATTTGATTGCTGTTTCCTAAAATGACAGACTATTTTTTACCTTTTAAGAAATTCTTTCCTTTTTCTTTCTTACTTGTAATTCTGCTGTGGGAAGTTTTAGCTCAAAAGTGGAGAGCTTGATATTTAAAAAGAGAAGACTTTCAATAAATGCTGAAAGGAAGTCATTCTGATTTTTTAAAATTTGTAGGTTACTTTTTTATAGCTAAAGACAAAGATGGTTTAGTCAATAACTAGTAACGTCATACTTAATAATGAAGCAAACACCAGTGGCATTCTCTTTAAAATCAGGACTATGACAGTGATGCGACTCTAGCTGCTACTTTTGTTGTGCAGGTGCAAGAAAATAAAATAAGAAATGAAACAAAAAATATGTATAATGGAGAGAATACAAATTTATGTTTATTGAGGAGGTGATTGTCTTCCTTGAATATCCAGTAGAACCATGTGAAAAACAATTGAGAAAAGCCGATTACAGAATTAATGTGTAAAATAAATACTCTAATAAAATGTGAAAAAGATCCTATTTACATAATTAACAAGGAAATAATATAGCTGAGAATAACCTCTTCAAGAAATATGAAGGAACAATTCAGGAAAAACCTATAAAATTTTAAAATATAAAATTTGGAAGTCCATGTTTCTGAGTGAGGAGACTCAAGATATAGAGATATCAGTTCTTTCCAGTTTATAAGTTTACGGCAATTATGATTAAGATCTCAGATAATTTTTTTAACTTGAAAAAAACATTCTTAAAAATGTTAAAGGACTTGGGCTAAAATAGGATTTTTTGTGAAAAAAAACACATATTAAAATATATTATAAAACTACAAAAATCAAAATAGTGTAGTACTGGTATCAGACTCAATAGATGGATCAATAGACTAGGATTAAAAAAAATAGATTAGCATATGTAGCCTAGAAACAAATCCTAGCACATCCAATTATACGTAAGGAAAAGCAGCATCTCAAATTAGGAGAGAAAGGGTGTATTAGTCAATAGTGCTGGGACATTTAGTTCATTATATAGTTTAAAAAAAAAAGCAAGTTAATCTTTTCACATCTCCCATGTATTAAAATAAATTACAGATAGATTAATTTGAAAAATAAAACAAATTAGCAGATATTTGACTAAAATTAATGTACCAGCTCTGAGAACTTCCTATGTAAAACACCATAGGAAACCAAAAAAGAAAAGGTGGAGAGATTTGATCTCTTATAAATGCTGAGTGTAGTTTAATAATTTCGTCAAATGTCTCAATTTAAAAGTGGACAAAGTATTAACCGAGGACCAGTATCCTTGATTTATAGTGTGTTGTTTACACCAATAAGAAAAAGATAACTGACCCAATCCCAATAGAAAAAAAATGCGCAAAGGATATTAACAGGAAGTTTTCCAGAAGAGAAATACAAATGGCCAATATACAGTTGTAAAGATTCTCAACCTTCTATTCAAGGGACACAAATCAAAATAACAATAAAATTAGTTTCCACCCATCAGGTAGGTAAAAAGTAAAATGTTGAGATCCTAGTGCTTAGAAAGGTTTAAAGAAAGGACTTCTCAGTCCCGGTGACGGGGGTGAAGTTGGCATATCCTTTGGGGAGAGAAATTTGGCTTTATCTAATACAAAAAAAGTTTTGTAATTTTATTACCTAATCCCAGCAATTCCATGGCTAGGAATTTACCTGCTGGATATATGTACAAAAGTTCACCAAGATATGTATGCAAGGATGTTCATAATATAAGATTTAACAGAGGTAAAGGACTCAAGAGTATATGATCCTGATTTTGAGTGTGACTGTGTATGGGTGTGTGTGCGTAACCTGGAGGAATTCAATACAATATAAATAATTAAGTTTTAGTTTTCTCTGATTGAGAATTTTTAAAACTCCTGCATTTGCTATATTTCCTCGAATTAGCAGATGATACTTTTATAATCAGAAAAAAGTTAAACACTGCGTTTAAAAAATACCAGTTCCCAGCACCTGGAGAGTACCTAGTACCACATTCCACTACCATTAGGGCTTCCCTTAAGAACAGCGAAAAACGGGAGCCTGTTGGGCCTTCCTTCTCCTCCTCCCGCTCCGGCTCGGTATAGCGGCTTGGTCACTTGCCAGATGTTTTTCTGAGACATTAACACTTAGTACTTCCTAGCAGATCGAAGTGCCTTTAAGAGCCAAGGAGCTCACCTTTGGGGGAGGCGGGGGAGGGAGGCCTGGGCAGCACCCCTCAGACATTAGCAGTTGAAAGAAATTAGATACCAGGGTGGTTCTGGAACACCAGGAACAGAGGCAGTGGTCTCAAGGAGGGGCCACCCCTTGAGTCCGGCGCTTCCCAGTGATGCACCTTGCTCCGAAGGATTTATCTTCCTTTCTTTAGTTTTCATGTGGAAAATCTTGGACTTGTTCTGAATGACAGCAGTATGAATAATTTAACTCCTTTGTTTTTTTTCAGGTTGCTGAAGCACACGTGCCTAATTTCATTTTTGATGAGTTCAGAACCATCCTGTAATTTTTTTTTTCTACTTCTTTAAACAAAAGTATTGTCCTTAGGTCTTCCCACCATCTCTAAAATGAATAGAGAGATGAAACTCAACTGCTCATGTAACTGCATGTTTTTTTCCCTTTGTTGTAGGAAACATCAGGCATTTTGAGTAAGATGCATATCTCATGGAACTAGATCACAAAATTAATGTTTAAATCATGGTATTATATATTTCAGCGGTTTTATCATGTAGAAGCAGAACACATTTTGTACCGCCTCTTATAAATGCTGAATGTAATTAAGTATAAATCCATTTACTTTTGTGCTCTAAAGAACTATTTGTGTAACTCCAGATTTTCAGTAAAATAGTAATTGCCAGTACCCGAAGTTGTACTTCTGCTTATGGTTCGAGAAATGTGTATTCACTGCAAAAAACCTTGTCTGGAAGGTAAGAGATGAATCTGGTAGGTTCTGTGGACACACCCACTACAGGCTGGCAGGCACATGCTGATAGCCAGACTGGTAGCAAATGTAGTGACAGCACAGACCACGGAAGTTTCTTGGTGTCTGAGGTTCACCATCCTCCTCCTCCTCCGATCTCAGGGGTCCCCATCATCCTTTCTGTGGGACTCCCTAACTCCAGCTGCGCTTGCCACCTTTTCCTTCCTTCCTCAGCAACCCAAGCCTGCCCCCTCCCCAGTCCCTGCACCATGCTGCTGACCATAAGCCTACTCCCACTGCTTTTTTTTTTTTTTTGGTAACAGCTTTATCATTAGGTTTTAACTCCCCCTCCCCAAATCCTGTCACTTCTGCATAAAAATTACCCTCAAAAGGGCACTGCCATCCTATTGTGGCAGCCGGAAAAGATCAATAAAGATGTTTTAGCCCTGACCCTGACTTTATAGCTATGTCCTCCTCTGGAGAGGAGAAAAACAAGTTAAAAAAAAAAAAAAATGTGCTTAAGTCATTTAGCAAATTGTAGGGAAAGAAGCGTTGCTTTGTTACCAGGAGGCACAGTCTGAGTCCTGCTGAGTCCTGGTTCTGCCACCAGCTAAACTTTGTCCCAAAGCAGCCTCCTGACATCAGCGGTGAAACCAGCGCCCCATGATTTCTTAAGCTCCTTTATCTTCTGATTTTATGACCAGTTATTTCTTTTGTCAGAATGCCTCAAATTCTAAAATACTAACAGAAAAAGGTGACCTTACAGGTTTTGATTTTTTCACCACCATAGTAGAAAAGGTTTTAAAAGGCATCTAGTCAGCAGAGGGGAGCAGGAGCCTCACAGCCCCACCTGAGAGGCAGATTTTGAAGCCAGTTGTTGCCTGGCAAGTAAGGAGCTGTGTCACCCACTGTGAGGCTGGTGTATGGGAAGCAGCTAGTAAGCCCAGTAGCCATCCAACCTCCACATCTCAAAAATGTGTTTTCCATTTGTAATTGACAGTAACTGTATGAAATGAGTTCTCTGGGAAAATGGCCTCCCAAAGCAAGCCGGCTGCTCAACAGGCCAGATCTAAAAAGAAAGTGAGTTTTTAAACAGAAAATAGAACTTGGGGATAAATGAGAGGATATCTCATGAACCAAGAGAATGAAATTGTCCACCAGACCTTCCGCTTTAACACAAGGCAAAGTGATAGATATATGCAACTGACTGGACTAGTGATTCAGCCAGTGAAAAATTTTTTCGACTAAAAACTTAAAAAGGAGAAATTTTTATTATAAAAGCTTTACAAGTCATTTAACCTTAATTAGACTCTGAAGTCATTAATAGTTCAGGTTATATTTTACTGTTCTGATTTCAGGGGTAGCAGTTTAGTGATATTTGGGGATTTACTGAAGTCTCATGAGTCCCTTCTGAATGTCTATAATTTCTTCAAATAAACTGTAAACTCAGTAAGATCTAATTGATTTTAAGGCATTATGCCAGGTATTACAAATGCTTACTTGTTCATTCACACTGTCTCTTGAAATAATCCTAGACTGGCTTGTTAATGTTACACGGTAGAATTTGCCAGCCCTTGGTTGCTTCCTGTAAGAAAGTGATATTTTCAGAGAACTCAGAAAAGAACTTTATCAAAATGCCTCACTGGATGGATGAGGAAAATGAGGTCCAGAGACATTAAGGCAACTTTCCGAGCTTCGGAGTCATTTAACAGACAAGCGTCCCTGCATTCCACCTCCCACTGTGGTTTTCCTTTCCGTTGTCACGAAGCTGTGTGAGGAAGTCCACGACAAGAAACAGGAAGCCATGAGGGTTCAGTTGCCATTTTATTTGTGTCCCACAATAACTAACCCCGAATGTCAACTTCAAAAGAAAAACTGTTCTCAGTATTGGCACTATTCTATGGTAACAACATTTCTTTTAAATATTCTATCTTATTTGACTCTTCATTTTAAATCGCAAGTTAAAGTATATATTTACATGTTTATATACAAATTATTTCAGAAACAGATTATTCCCAATCTTGGTCCAAGAGTTTCCGCTTTAGGACTGGTACAGTACTATGCTGTGTAAATCTTCCAGCAGTGTCTAAGGACTTGGTGACTTCCGAATATTCATTCACAAGTGGTTCCCCTTTAAGCTGAATGAACAAAGTACTTTATTTCTGAGTAAATTAGGGGAAATAGCACAGAACATGCTTTGTACAATACAACACCACTACTGACAATGGCTCGGGGTTTCGTAATCCAAGGTTCCGATTTAAAGCAAAAATACGTGGCATAGATTGCAATAGCAAAAAAGTGTCTAATTAAAGTCACAGGGTTAGGAGACAGTCTGTAATAGAAAAAAAAAAAATAGGTAAGACCCAGTAATTCAAATTTACTATAAAAAGTTTAATTATATATCATCTATAAGCTAAACATATTCTCCGTTTTAGAGGATTTTATAAGCTTGTGTCTACCTGCTAAGTTTGATGTCAGAACAAATTTTTAGAAAATATTTTTACAAGCAGCTAGCAGGTAACTCCTCTTAGTGTAGTTTACACCAGTTGTAGGTTCTGAGCTGTTTTCTTTCACGGATCTCGAGACCCAGTACGAAGTCCCCAAATGGCCCAGTCTATTGGAGTCTAGGTTTTTCCAAACAGTACAGTACTGACATTCAGATGGATGAGAAGACTTAACGTTTGTACCGTCAAAATTATTACTGAGTTTCCTGAGTCCCCGATCACATTCATTTTTAAATATAAATTTCTCATCCATCCATGGCTCCCAAAGATCAGATCATATGGAGAAACACAAAGGCAAAAAAATTAGCTTCTATTTTAATCAAGGGTTTTAGCCTCATCTACAACCAACTTCTAATCAACACTATTTCCCAGAAGGAAAACACAGGACTAAATGTTGCCTTTTTCCATTTCTCTGGGCTCCCTTCCTATTTGGAGACTAACAGATAATAAAATGACAAAATACATAAGAAAGAAAGATTGGCAGTAATTCATAAACTGAACAATTCTAAAAAATATCTGTACAATCTGTTTCCTTTGCGTCGTCAAAACAACTTACACAGAAAGCAGCCCGACAGGACCAGCAACACACACTCCGCCAAGTTTGAAATACAGAAAACAGGCTCTTCTTAGTTGCTGTAGAGAATCTAAGATAAAATTTTAAGGTTACTCTCAAACGAAATATTTGCACACTTAGGGTGCTAATGATATACATGAAAAAAAACTCTTTACTGATAAACTCATTAAATGATGTCAAATAGTTTATAAACTCTTTTTGTTATAAAATCACAATTCTGGAAACCAAATTCCCTGTCTAGATGCCCAACCCAAACCTTGGAGCAGTAAATTATCAAGTAAAAAGAACAGCTGTGAACAGTGAAAAATAATAATGCATAGATTTGTACACTTCTCAAAATAATTCTTTAACCCCTCACAACATAATCAACCAATACCTATTTTAATAGTTTAGAATCAATGTTCTTGCCAGATATGCTTAGATTGTTCTTTTACTACAGATAAAAAACGATGCGATAGGTAAATCTGTACTCCAATAAAGCTCCTTCCTCCTCTAATCTTTCGAAACTGTTTTTGTTGTTTGGTTGGCAGATTCCAATTCCTAATTTAAGAAACTCGAAAACTAAAAAGAGCTTAGAAAACTCATAACTTAGTTCTTTTTCTTATTTGCCCAACCAGCCATTTTAACTTCCTTGCCAATTCATAAAAAAAATTTGGCAAATCACAATTCATAAGTTGTTTTTTCTTTTAGTGAAAATGATGGTTATAGAGGCTACAGAAGGCAGTTATCATCCTCTTTAATCAAATCACCAAACCAGATCACTAGGGCTTCAGCCAGGTCATAGAAATCGTTTTTGTAAATATCTGGAGTAATGGGATTTGAGTTATGGCTATTCTTAAAAACCTAAAGGTCTAGTTTCATTAACCTACCATGAACTGACTTGTACACAGCTGCAGGCGGCACAGTCACCTCCACTCTATGTCTAACGCTGCTGCTGCTGAGCTGTGCTTTCCTTAGGATGCAGACTGACCACCACCTCTCTACACTGAATACAGACGACCCAGAAGCAAAAGCATGGGAATATTTCAAATGAGCACAGATTTTACCAGGGGACAAAATGCAAACGTGATCTGAAGGTCATATTCATTTTATAAAATGCTACTATGAGAAGAAAATGACACTTGTTCGAGAAGAAGAAGATGAACAATCACATTGCCTTTTCACTCCTGACCAGAAAGGTCATCGCAATCTTATGCATTTGGAAATATGCATGATCTGATTTGGACCACAGGGATTAAAAATAATGATACATTATAGAAGCACTGTGTTTAAGGTCACTTCTAAGAGAAGACAACAGCCTTGTCTAACACAGATACACAATGATTAGAAGCTAAAAATTTTGCTCAAGGATGGAGTTAAAAAGGACTACCAACTTGAGAGTCAACAAACTCAGGAAACATTTCTATTTCCGGCCTAATCACTAACTTTTTTGTAATTAAGTTCCGTTCCTGTGCTAAAAATCTGCAATTCAATATTTATTAAAAATATCTATACTTACCATCTGTTCCTGAAAATAATTCATGAAGAGCCTGAGCAAGAACATTCACAACAAAGGAATGAGACCTTTTTCTTGTCCAATAGAATGATTTTTTGGCCTAAAAAAAACAAAACTATATGGTAAGGAGAAAAAAAAGCACCAACTGATGTTTATAGTCCATGTACAAGTAGTTATGCCTTATGCTTATCATTTACCAAAAAAAAAAAATCTCCCGAGCAATGAGTTATGTGACCCTGAAGCTAAATTTAAAATCACTATAAGCAAAGTGGTCCATGCAATCCAGTGTTACAAAATATTCAAATTCAGAAATTTAGAAATTCTATGACTGACAGGTTACAAGTCAGGTTCTTTAAGCTTGAGTAAGACTGCCTAAAAAACCATTGGTAGGAGTCAGGCTCTTACGTACAGAGCTCTCCATCAAAGCTCCAGTCCTCGTAGGCCTCACAAAAAAAATCTATTTTGAGACATTCTCATCCAAGAATAATTTAATACCTCACCTGCAAAATAGCTGCATCATCATAAAGGTCTGGGATAGACTTTAGCAATTTTCTCCATATTTTTATATCATTAAAAACGACACTCATTCCTCCTCCAGTAAGAGGATGCCTTATGTTATATGCATCTCCCAAAATCAGAACACCTATAAAGAGAGAACTCAGATTATGCTACCCAAGAAAAATGAAGACAGATATCCACACAAAAACTTATACACAGATGTTCACAGAAGCATTGTTTATAATAATCAAAAAATGGAACAACTCAAATGTCTATCAACTGATGAATGGATAATCAAAATGTAATATAGTCACACGTGGAATATTATTTGGCTATAATAGCAAATGAGGCAAATAAAGAACTGATACATGCTACAACATGAACTTCAAAGGACCCAGTTACAAAGGTTCACATATTGTATGATTCTATGTATAAGAAATGTTCACAAGAGGCAAATCTATAGATAAAAAATAGATTACTGGTTGCCTGGGGCTAGGGGTTGGGAGAAAATGAGGGGCTGCTAATGGATACAAGTTTCTTTTTAAAGTGATAAAAATGTTTTCAACTTGATTGTAGTGATGGTTGCATATACCTGAGTATACTAAAAACTAATGAGTTGTGTACTTTAAATGGGTGAACTGTATGATTTGTGAGTTATCTCTGTAAAGCTATTATAAAAAAACCTTGTCAATGAATTTCATTGTCTATAGGATTAAAACTAAATGTTAAATAAATATCTTACCTTTCTACCACTCTTGTGTTATCTTATACTCTGGCCATAGGAAACTACTTGAGTTCAAAGTGTCACCATTTCTCAGCCTTCCAAGGTCACTGCAGATGTCATTCAGTCTATTTAGAAGTCCCTGTCTCACTGTCCACATAATGAACCCCTACTCATTCTCCATGCCCCAACTCCAGCTTTATTTCCTGAGCAGTATCTTCCCTATTCTCTTTCCAGTTCACAAGCTCCCCTCCCTCTTGTACACCCGCTTCATAGTGAATCTGCAGTACCATGAGTGGGTTTTTACTACAGCATTTATCAAAGGTGTTTCAAAATTATGCTTATATCCCTAACTAAAAAATTGCCTTCTCTAGATCAAGGACGATATTTAACTGTTATATCCCCAATGACTAGCAGTGATTTATATACACCCATTATTAATAACTAAAGACACTGTAAAACTAATGTTGGTATTAGTAATGCATTAATCCAGCAATATAAATTTAATCATGTATATGTCATTTGGAATACTGAATGTGAATATTTGGAATACGCCTTACACAGTAAGTTTAATAAAATAATACCTCGTTTATTTACTGGTGAAGGAGGAAGGAAGCTTGCTGGCATGGACCTCAAACGAGAATTCTGAGCGGCTTCTAGGAATGGTTCTTTCAAGTGATCTGCAATAAATCCCACCCCACCGAAGAAATGGTTTATTACATTTCAATTTTCAATTATCACATTTTCTTATCAAGTATAAACAAATACCTACTATACATCTGTTATGGTTGTTACATATGTCCCTTGTGATAAATCAAAAACTAATTATTTATTGACAAAATTATTTATTAAGCATCTAGTTATCCATGCTAAGGAAGGAATCTAAGAGAAAACCAATGTAAATAGACATACGTCTGAATGAATAAAAAACTAGATAAAGAGTGAAGGAAATTTGGATCACATGAGATAGGGAAAAAACCAACCACCTCTCTTCCAAATGTTACATGACAACTGTCATATTTAACAATGTATTGTCATCACCATATTCTGGTAATATCAGATGAAATCTACTACCAATTCCCAAATAGCAGGAAGGTATGTACACTAGAAAAAGGATAACATGTAGAGAGCTCTACCTTTCTAAGCTTTAGTTTCTTCATCTATAAAATGAAATGGTTGGATTAGCTTATCCCTAAGGTACTTCCCAGTCTTAAAGTTTTGTGCTTCTACTTGCATAAAAAATTAACCTTCTTTTCATACAGTTCCCAGTGTAATCTGGAGATACAGATCTGGAGCAAAATGCCTATGTTGAAACCATTCTATTCCTGCAAGGAGCAGAATTTCAATAACCTCGTATTAATATAAATCTAGAAATCGTTTCCCCCCAGTATCTCAGAGTAGTCTGTTCCAATTAACCTCTGGATTGGAAAAAACAATCTACAGTAAAAGAAAAAATGCTAAAAAAATGGGTAATTGACTATCCTTTTCCTAAATATGCATAATTCATTTTTCCATTTGAAAGCTTCAAAAATGGTTTAACTGCGTGAAAATATACTAAAATGTTGAAAATGTCATTAAAAATATAAGTTGGTCCATGTAGAACTTCATTTCACTTTATTTGTTAATATTCTGTTAGTAAACGGAATGCTTTCACTTTAAAAAAAAATAACCTGAAAAAAACAACACTTAAACAAAATGTACTTACACCAAGCATAGTTTTCCATTACTATAACTGGCAAGCAGGGTTTCCATTTTACCTAGTCTTAACAATTTTTACATTTCTTTCTTATTCAGATCTTCCCATTCAAAAAAGAAAAAAAAACATAAAGTTTATGTTTTTACAAAGATGCCTGAAATCTCACTAAGACTTTCTTGTGTTCAACTCAAAACTAACATGATCTCACAGGCTCCTTACAGCTCTCACGTGCTGAGGACAGGAAGGTATGAGCCAGACGGGCCTGGTCTCAGCCTTGGCTCTGCCACTCACTAATATAGAAGCAAAGTAACCTCTCTGAATCATGGTTCCCTCATCCGTAAAATGGGGATAGATAATGATAATGCCTATGTCACAGGGCAGTTGTATAGATTAAATGAAATTACGTTTATAAAACACCTCTTATATGGTAAACATTCAATAAACGGTAGCTACCATTACCACAAAACCAAGCATAAAAGTAATTCAGTATAAGAAATATTTCAAGAATTCAGACCTTAGATCGCTATCTACACTTTTAAAAATATTAAAATTTTGTCGATAATAATTATTCTGAAAACTGCTTTAATTATTGATATGAAAAAATATACTGAAACTTTTTTTTTTTTAATTTGGAGATTTTTTTTCTATGTGCTACATTAAATAAATAATCCAGCTCCAGTGTATCTGATTGACTGGATGCATTTTTCACCTGCCAATCTTATCTCTGGCCTATTTTAGACACAGCTTTAGTGAGAACTAGAGATAGAAAGGCTTTTAAGTGAGCTTTGCTTTCAAACTATAGATTACAATAGGAGTGAAATCCTATTTCTTACCAGGTAATTGTGGGTAAATTTTTTCAGTCATGTATTCTCTTAAATTTCTTGGCAGTTCTCCTCGAATGTCAACAAGTACTCGAGTTTCATTAGATGAAATCTGGTAGATGAGAACTGGACCTGAATTAGCTAAAACAAGTTCAGCATGATTTGCTTTAAACTGTGGTGCATTCTAGAAAAAAATAAAATAAAATATTTTAATAATTTCCAAATTTCAAGTTGCTTTTTATTTTTCTACAATTAGTCCTACAGTACCTTCATAAGCAAGCCAACAAAATGAGATGGAACAGAAACTTTATCAGAGATGAGATTTTTCCTGAACTTGGAAAAAAGTCCATCTGCAACAACAGTCAATGGAGCACGGAGTTCCTACAACAAAGATAAAGAATACTCAGCTAAATGGTTAGAAATACACAGTAAAAGGACCATCCTTTTAAAATGTGCATGAATGGATTTAAATATACTGGCACATAACATTAAAGAGAGTATTTGAAGATAATGCTATCGAAAAAGCTGTTACGTGGGTTTAAGTTCACACATGACCAATCTTTGGAGCACATCCTCTGAGTCCCTGAGATCACCTTCCTTCGAGGCTCAACCACCCAAATCATCTGGGATTAAGCTACATTTTGATAAAAATCAGGGAAAAGAACTACAAAGCAAGCATGGCTCATAGAATACTGAAACTCATCACGAATTCAAAGGACTCATCAGATGCTTTCATTCTAGAGCTAACTTCACAAAGTGCTTTAAATCAGTGGTTAGGGCTTAGAAGAATTTTTATACACATGGATGTATGTACATATTTACATTACCTTGCACTCGTCCTCACTTGAGTACAATTTCTAGGAGGTGGTGACCCTACAGAACAGCCCAGATGAATCAACAGATTCGCCTTTGACTAGACCACATGAGCAACCAGCTATTGGGAACTACTGTATTCTGCTATTTCCCCAGAGAGTCTCTTATATTTGCCTTTCTGATTTAAATAGTTCTTTATTTTATCCTAATCAACTCTTTATGTTGAATCCTTCCTTTTTTCACCTTCTAGTTCCCCTCTGCTTCTCCACGGGTTTATATTTATTTCAGTTTTTAATACTGTTAATACAGTGGTGTTTGTTTACAAAGTTATAACTATAGCATTCCGAAGTGCTCTAAAGAGCGATGTGTTACAGTCGGAAATCTATCTTATCCTGTAGCACAGAGCTTAGAAAGAACTCAGTCCATTTGCTGGATAATAATCTGGTGAGCCTACTTTTTTAAAGGAGTAGGAGAAAAAGAAAGGGGAAAATCTCTTAGGAAAAGCTAACATTTGACATGTCTCACCTTGATGTCTCCAGTTGCTCTGTCCCTGTACTGAACTCCAACCACAGCATCATCTTCTTCTAGTAACTGCAGCACAATGCCCTCGATAAACTTTGTACTAAAAGATAAACAAATAAATTCTATAGCACTCTTGAGCAATTTAGATAAGGAATCATAAGTTCCTTATCCCTTATCTCCAGTTTACCCACATAAACAGAACATGCATGTAGGTGCACGCACATATACAGAAAAGGGTCTGGAATGACAAAAAGCAAAAACACTAATAGGTTTTAGAATTGTGTGTGGTTTCTATTTTCCAATTTCTTAAAATTGAATATATATTACTAATTTAATGACTTAAAAAGTATTTTTAAATGTAACAAAATTTTATCTTAATTCATTAAAAAAATACATGCAGAAAAACTTTACATACCCATACCAATTCATACTTAGATGGGTAAACAGAATTAAAGTTTATCTGCCAAATTATTCAGAGTAATTACTTCTAGTCAGAAGGATAATGAGTAATTTTTAGAATCTTCTTTATATTTTGGGAGCATTTTTCCATTTTTATACAATAAACATTATTCTATGTCCAAAAATATCAAATCCTTTCAGTCCTAAGGATAAGTCCACTTCTTCACTTGCTTTGTCAACACTTAAGCCTACGCCAATGACATAAGGGTTCTCATATTTAAAACTTCCTCAATTATAGTATTTAAGGACTAGAGGCAAATACTAATGAATACTTAAGAGAAGCCAGTCCTGTTAGACTAGGTCTTTCATAAGAATGGAACAGGAATTTCCCCTTGAAAGCCTCCGTCCTGACTTTTAAAAGGCAGTCTTGTAGCCACAAACCCATCTCCCAAATGGGCATGCATGGGACTTACACCCTAGTTATAACAACTATGTCTTCTAAATTCCAACCACATAAAAATCACACAATTTAGTCAAAAAAAAAAAAAATTCTCAATAGTTCCATATCATTCCAATAAAAATTCTCTATATGTTTTCAACAAAGGTACTTAAAAGATCTAACACTCTTCTAACTTATGGTTTATTTTAGTATAAGACCTATGGTCTAGCTCACACCCAAACACTTATGAAAATTTATAAAATAGTATTTGCACAAAGGCCACGTTTAAATGTGTTCATTCTTTAACATCATATATTTGAAGCTGTAGTCTTACTTGGGCTCTGCCATGGCTGCTTTCCGGAGACTCATGATAAACTTTCCATGATGGAAAGCCCTCCCACTCTGCACTTGATTGTTTTCTAATAGAGGGAAAGGAATATGCACAGTTGATTTGCTTTCCTGATCATGAAGCATGTAGCCATCTACAACCTGGGCACCAATATCTTCCACTGTATCTGCAAAACAATTCAGTTCAAAAGTAAATCAATTTTGTTGATATGCCCAGAGTTACACTAGGCACCAAGAGGACGTGGAGGCATGGAAAGAGTCTCTGTCTTCAAAACGCTATGATACCATGTGGAGAAAAATATTAAGACCCCAATAATAATGGACAGGAAGTATATGGATGATTCACATTAAACCATATAGAAACATTGAACAAATCAAGGAAAACGTTCAAAACTGGATTTAAGAAAGAGTCAACAAAATAAAATTAAAACAGTAAGACACCAAATCCATCAAAACTGCTGGTGAGATTGAATACAACTGATAAATTCATATATTATTTGTCAGGCTATAAACTAATAACATTTTAGAAAGTAACTAAAACAATAATTACCAAGAACCACAAAGAAGTAAGCATCCTTTGATCTAATAATCTTAGTCTTGGAAATTCAACTAAGAAATTCACCCTAAAGATATAATTTTTAAGTTTTAATAAATTTTAAAGTTATACACAAGAATAGGTTCACTATAGTGTTATCTCTAATAAAGAAACACTGAAAATAACCTAAGTATTAATCTAAGTTAGAAAGGTAAAGTATATTATGAAGTATCGAGAAAATGCTTTGCATAGGCTTACAATTATAATGAAAAAATGGTTAACAGTAGTAGAAATATGTTTACATTAAGTGAAAAAGTTGACTTTAGCAGGTGTATTGTCCCATACTATGTTTCAATACATTAAAATATAATGTATTAAGATAAAGTACATTAAAATAATTTCATTTCTAATGAAAGAAAAACTTAGCACATGCCTATGCTAAGATCAAACTAAAATCGTTTCCTGCTATACTTTTTAATTACACTTAAAGTAGCTTTGTTGGATGAAAATAAAATGGAATACCTTTTTACCAGTGACAGGACAGTCTAAAGTGAACAGTACTTGTTTATACCACATAACTCCTAAAACTCAATATGAACCTACCTTCAAGACCAAGGTCTTTAAGGACACAAACACCACCTGGCTGCAGAAATTCTCCAACTATCCTGTCAGGCTCTTTTAACTCTCTCTCAATCACTGTCACCTTTCTTCCATCTCTGGAGAGCACCGCTGCCAAAGCAGAGCCAAGTACACCAGATCCCACAATGATAACTTCTGGATCATTTTGAGAAGATATCGATGTAGAGGCAGCTGCTTCTATTAAGGTGGTTTCTGAAATACTGGTTCCTTTTTTGCACTATTTAAAAAAAAAAAGTGAATTATGTATCCACATTTGTCATCCTTAAATCATACTACTGCTAAAGACACACTGGACTTTCGCATCTTGGAAAAAAACTACACCCTAAACATTATCGAACCAAATAAACCACCGTTTTTAAATCTAAATTATAAAAACCAATGATATCAAAATGTTGATAAATAAAAATGTATAATAATATCCCAATAAAATGAAATGTATATTCCTTTTCCAAGTATGGTATTTAGAAAATGCTGTGATACAAACATATTTCAAAATCCACACCAGGCCAAAGATAAAAAGGGTGTATAAGGGGCTTCGAAGACTTACTATAGGGAAAATTCTATCATTAATTACTCAATTCTTCAAATATCTACTGAACATTTACCAGATGCAAATCACATACAACTTCTGACTTCATGTTGCAAACTATTCAGCATCTTTATTTTCTCCATGTAGATCATCTGGAAAATCTAAATCTAAAATCATTTTTACATAACAAAAAGATCATCAAATTCTGGCTTCTCATCTGCTAGTTGAGAATCATTTAACTCAACAAAATTCCAAAAGAACAAAATAATTCATTCTGTCCCTTGGGACTTGACCTGTTCATAATGTTAGTCCTTAACATATAAAAACATTTATAATTTACCCCTTTCCTTTTCTCCAATCTGATACTCTACGAGAGCCCGACCGATGATGTCTAGTTGGTCCTCCGAATAAAGACAAACATTAAGCCTATCGCTAATTGGGCTTACAATAAAAATTGTAACTTTAATCATAAGATGAAAAAAGTCCTGTTTTGAGAGATTTATGCCCACTGAGAATAACAGTGACTGTTTTGGGTTTTTTGGAATGAGCAATTCACTGCCATAATCAGTATTTTTTTTGAGGGGTGGGACGCGTATATTCGCAAATATGAATATATTTCAGATACAGAAGTGCAAAGAACCATCTTCCTTGAGTTCTCTGACCTTAATGATTAAGACTAAATACCATTTTGAAGTGGTTTTAAATAAAAGATCTCGAGAAAAAAAATGGGAGATAAATCCTAAAATCCTTTAGAATTTTAATTCTCTGTGATTCTAATATTTACCCAGCCTTCCTTTATTTCCATAATAGACTTGTCCTTTCCATTTTTTATAATTTCTCTTAGAGAAATCATCTTTTCGTCCTTCACCAAGAGAAGACAATAGTCTTTCTTCCTATCAGTACAGATTTCTTAACGGCCAGAATAACTGACTGTATTTAAATTATTATTTTGAGAACAAGATAAGCTTTTGTCATCTTAGCCATGTTTTATTAGTTTTTGTTCTGAAGTTTTCCCTGTGAAACGCATACATACCATCTTGGAAAGGGAACTCTGGAGGAAATCAAGTCTTTCAGAGCCTGGCCAGGAGACAAAGCACTAATGGAAACTTAGTACTCCATTCAGTCTAACAACTTGCTACTTTATGAGAAATGGGCAGAAAGCCTGAGACCTTCACAAGTGGAACCAATATTGACTGTTTGCCAACCCAATGCACCCCAAGATCTGTCCACATAGCATGATGGACTGGTCAGTGCTCAGTGACCCTGAAGAAAGTTAAAGTTATCTCAGACAACTCCAGCCCACACCTACCATAACAGTGAACTTAGGCAGCACTACTCAAAAGGCTCCTGACAGAGCCTACCTTTAGACTAACACTAATAGCTACTATTTATTACACAGTTAGGGATCAGGCATTTTGCAAACATTCAATCATTTAATTTCCTGACTACCAAGCAAGGCTGCTGCCATCTCCCGGAACAAAAGGGATAACTGATTCTTAAAGAAACTAAGCAATTGGCCAAAGGCCTCACATCCAAAAGTGGTGGAGCAAAACTTCTATCAAGTCCCTTCTGTAAACCTTGCTAATGTGTACTTTGGACAGAGTAAAATGATGTTGACTCGGAACCCTGAAAGAGTACATTACTTTGGAGGCCACTCACCCTAACTCCAAGTCACCATCGACCCTCACTTGGTCTACTGCTGGAGTCTCTTCCCTCATAGCCTTGCTTCCATTCTTGTCCCCCCCTACAATCTATGTGCCAAACAGCAATTAGAATGTTCTTTTTAAAAAGTAAAAAGCGAATATTGTTACTCCCATGCTTAAAACCCTCCAGTGCACTTAGGAAAAAGTCTAAATACCCATGGCCAAAAGGCCCCTTAATGTTGTGGCCTCCATAGCCTCTCCTCTCGCATCTCATACCACTGTACTCTGCTGTTTTTGCAAGGATCATAATAGCTTCACATGTATTTGAAGACCCAGCCTTTGGGTACATGAATGCACTGTAGACATGTACTCAAATTATTCACCTGACCAGGACACCACTGCATTGATTTACTCCAGGCTCCACTGATGTGGGTAGAGGAGGGCGTTTTGCTCCTGGTTTTAAAATGCTGAGCATTTTTACTCCACCAGTTTTTCAAATTGCTCTGTCACTTTCCCCAGCCAGCTGATACTTCCAGATAGGGGACTTATCAGCAGCAGGTTTCTTTCATCCCAGGTACACATACCGTCCTTTGTACCTGGGATTTAAATGACGTTTTTTTTTTTTTCCCAACACAGAAAATGACTGTCCTCCTTCAAAATGAAATTCTAACATTTCATTTCCCCTTTCATAATCAAATCACTATTCATAATCAAATAAAGTTCATTTAGCCATGGTTCAGCGAAGGCTAATGTTTTCAAATCATTCCTAAGAGTGTCAAGAACAGTCAAAATCTTTTTTAAAAACCCAACCAAATGAGAATCCAAACACCAGAGTATCTAAGCTGCTGCCTTTTGTCCTTGAAAGAGTTACATTTGAATGACCCCAATCCTAAATTTAAAATAAGACATTCATCATTTGCCCACTTTGAATTCAACCTACCTTCCTAGAGCCGAGCTGCTCCTTATTTTCTGTTCCCGTGGGGGATTTGGCCCAGAAGAAGCCAATGAAAGGCAAAGCTGACAGAATATCCAAGAAGGCTGCGAACTGGGATCCACTCTGCTGGCGTCCCGGGAGGGCCCCGCTTCGGTAGCGACAGCGGTAGGAGAGTACCAGGCCCAGCGAAAGAAAGACCAGCACGCATAACAAGAGCTCCTTGTTGGCCAAAGTGATTAAGTCCCCGCTCTTCTTATAAAAATAGGTGAAAGTGGCAAGGCCAAGAAAAGTCCACATGGTTCAAGGCCTCCTTTGGTAGCACCGGTTGATGCTGAGATCTTGTTTTCCTTGTAGGGTTTTGGTGATCGAAGGTTCTCCCCAAAATGTGTTCCCAAAAGAGACACGGGGAACCGGCCCAACTTCTCGTAAACACCGTCACAGGATTACAATTCAAGTCAGACTTAGAAAATCATAAAAAAAGTTAGTATAAAAGTACCTGAAAGGGAGGAGGTTGTACAGGACTTAGAAAGCAGTATTTAAAAATCACCTGTTCCAACAGTTAGACTCTCCTCTTTCAGGCAATCCATTTCTTTCACTTTTTTTTTAGATAGGTTTTTCCTGGGCGCTGTCGCGGGCGATATTTTTAATTCTGATGTTGGCTCGTCGTGCTGTAAAACTGTTCTCTCTCACCAGCATCAGGTGTCCTCGGAGGAGAGAATGAGGTGGGGGGAGGGGAATCAAAGAAATATCTTGGCTCTGCGACAAATGCCGCCTCTCCTCTTAAGATAGCGCTGCCGGGGCAAGCGCAGAGTCAGATTCCTCTCCCGGAGGGACGGCCAGGTGCGCAGACCACGGTCAAGGGGGAAACTGTCGAGCTGCCTTCTCCCCTCCAAAGAAGGACTTGGTTTCAAGGCTGCGGCTCAAAGACAGGGAAGCGCATCCCCTACCTCGAGAAGTTCTCCTTGGCAGCGGATCCCGTTTTGCCAGCCTCCGAACCTTCCGGTCCGCGACCTCTTTTCCCCGCGGTGGACGGAGGTCTCCAGTGAGCTCCCCCAGAGGGCGGTGGCGGCGGCTCCCTACGGCGTCTCCAGCAGCATCGCCTGCGCGGCGTTTCCGTAGTAACCAGAGTAACCGCCGCGCGCCCTTCACTAGTCTCGGGGCACCACGCGCCTCAAAACTGGGAGCTCTCAGCCCATGCTAGGTACCAGGAGGCGTGGCTACCGGGAGCGAGCCCGCCCCGCCCTGCACGTCCTACGCTTAGGCCCGCCCACACCCGCCACCAGCCAATGAAGGCGCGCACGCGCGGTAGGCCGAGATGGCGCTATGTCACGTTTGACCAATCGCGGGCGGCGCGGCCCTCGAGGTGACGCCAAGAGAGGCGCTAGGGCGATTTTACGTTGTGGGGGGTGGGGCTGTGGGGATGGAGCTCGCCACTCGGTGGGCGGTTCCGAAGACTTGGACCCGCTCCGGAGGAGGTGGGGCTGGTTGGGGCTGTGCTCTGGGTACCACGGTGAGTTTACGTGACGCAGCGCCGGCCGCTGGGGTCCTACCCCGAGAGAGGCGGAGTTGGTTCCGAGGAATCCCTGCCGGGACTCTCCCGCCGGATGTTGGAATGTTTCTATTCATTGCTTGAGCTTTAATTGAGCACTTACTACGTAACGCCAAGGGGTCACGTGGAGATGAATCGGATACAATCATTGTCTCGTGCCTAGTGTCTGTCAGCGGTAGAAAATGCTACTGGTGTGTGGAGGACGTGACTTTTGAGCGGAAGCTGGAAGAACGAGTAGGCAGGCATTTGCCAGAAGCCAGGAGGAGGAAATGCCAGGTGTTCCCTTACGTAACCCAAAGTTGTCAGGCAGCTGTGCACTTTGTTTCTGTGCTCAGGCTAAAGACACTGATGAGCCTAGGCCCTAGTCTCTCACGGTCAAAAATGTGAGGATTGTATGAGGGTGTTTTGTTCAGGGTAAATTATGCTCAGAGATTGAGATTGTTTTTTTCCAGATACGTAACACAGGTTCACTGTGGGAATTATAATTTATCATAGCAATATTTCACAAGCCAGTAGCATATAAGATGTTTCTTAATAAGCTGATAAATAACACTACAAACCAATGATAGATTACACTATTGTTCCAGGCAAAGGGGAGATGAAAGAAATAGCTTGTAAATTTAGTGAGGTATAACTTTTCTACAAGTTAGTTCTCCACAGAGTCAGTCCTTCCAACTAAAAGCTGAGTATCAGCTGCCAGGTTAGGTCCCTAATTGCTGGGGCACATAGCTAGCAGATATTTGCACCGGTGTTGGCAGGCAAAATAGGCTGCGCCTAAAGTTATTCTTCCAGGGACCTGTACAGGGTATGTACCACTGTCTAAGAGGAGTGACCTCACTAAGACAGGAACAGATGTCCCTTCTCTTCCTGATGCGGCTACGTGATTTAATGCTACTGCCGCTGCCAACCAAGGGCAGCCTGATCACAGCCGAAGTGTCTCAAGATCTTTGGAGAGCTAGGTAGTGAGATCAGCGAAGAGTAGCTTTGCCCAGACCCCACACACTCAATAAGTCCTCATAAATTTTTGGTATTTAAAGTTTAAATGTCTATCATGTTTGGAGTATCTGAGTGGCCCAGTGTAATCATGAGGGTCCTTATAAGTGGAAGAAGATGCTGGAAAGCTTGACAGGGTGGGAGTCCAAAGAGGTACCCTGAACCTGGAGCTCAGGTGACCAGGTTCTTGCCTTAAGCCAAGAGAAAGAATTCAAGAATCAACAAACAGCAAGCAAGAAAGCACAAGTTTTATTAAAGCGAAAGTACACCTTTAAGAGAAAAGTGCAGGCAACCCGGAGAGTCTGGCTTTTTTGTTGTTGTTGTGAGTAGGATGTGTCAAAGCTATCCAGCCTGCCTCCTGATCTTGGCTTATCTTCCAGGCCACCTGGAGGAGAGGAGGTGACCTTGGGGAATTTAAACATGAATTGTGTCCAAGACAATTCTAAAGAGCAAAACAAGAGTCTGAGTGGTAGATGGCTTTTATTATAAAATATCGAAACCTCCCTAGTATGCACTGAGACCTAAGACCAGTACCTTTATTCACTCTATTGCTTATACCTGGACTGCCTACTGTAAACACTATGGCTTATGTACAAATCTTTTCTGCTATTTGGAGCACAGTTGAATTGTCACTCCTTCCACCAAGTCTCCTTTGATACTCACGAAATCACGTAATAGTTTATTCATACATTTTTGTCCCAGTCTCTGACTATACACTTACGGTTGAGTCTTATCATCCCACTGGTCCCTGTGTTTCTTGAGAGAAAGATCTCTGTCTGATAAATCACAATCACCTATAGCTCCTATCTCAATGCCTTGCACTTAATTATCTTCCATACAAATGTATGTAATGAATGAATGATGACAACAATGTAGTAGGAAGACCAGGTGACTAGAATCTGGAGACCTAAATTCTGGCTGCCACTAACCAGCTTTGTGTCCTTGGACATGTCAAAAGCCAGTCACCCTCTGGGGAGGAGATGGCATGTCTTCATGAAATCTAAACTTCCTTGCAATCCCATACTAGACACTTTGCTGAGTTTAAGGAAGTATGGCAACTGTTATCATTTTTCACCCCAAATATTACATTTTATCTGCTAATAAAATAATTATGTGTCCGAACACTTTCATGGACATTGTATGACCTTGTTTTTAAAAATAACAAAACTGAAACTTAAAGTAATTAAGTGGCTGTGCCAAATCACAGCTTAGAAGTGATGAAATCCAAAGTTAAATTCCTGGTCTCCAAATCCTGTGTTCTCCAATCTTCTTAATTATCAATAATCGCTTTAGTTTGTCTCCATCATGAAACCAAAATTTGGTTCTTTCCCCAACAACATTTCTCACTGGTATCAATGAATTTAGTTGTTTGAAATATAGGTCAAATTTAAAAGGGCTCAAGAAAATTTTGTGTGTGGAAAGTAATTTTCCTGAAGATAACTCTTCAATAAACTGCTTGTTATCTGTGAGTTTCCATATTGCTAAAATTATAGAAGGCCTAAGCCACTGACTCTTCCATATCACCAGGATGATTATTTCTTGATTACCTTGTACTTGAGATTATTATAAGATTTTTTTCTTATTAAGTAGGCAATTGGTTAATCTTTGAAAATGACTTTCTTCATGTCTACAGTCAGATCCACTTCCGAATTTGGGGCAAAAAGAGCATTTGTGCTACCTTGCATAGGACAAACTCTGAATTCCTGTACGTTCTGAACTGAACTTAAATGCTACATAACCATCTCTTAAGGATGTTTGAATCTTGGCATGGCTCCACTTATTCAAAAACAAAAATTGGTCCTGAGGCAAAGGCAATGAAATGGAACACAAAAACAGTCGCTTACCTATAAAAAGTAATAAACTGTAGAGCAGCGGTCCCCAGCTTGGCACCAGAGACAGTGCTCCTATGAGAATCTGATGCCTACTGATTTGAGGTGGAGCTGAGGTGGTGATGCTAGCGCTGGGGAGCGGCTGCAAATCCAGATGAGCTTCGCTTGCTTGCCAGCCACTCACCTTCTGCTGTGCAGCCTGGTTCTAAACAGGTGGCAGACTAGTGGAGGTCTTCAGCCCAAGAGTCAGGGACCCCTGCTATAGAGTATGACCAGGAGAAATACTTCCTAATCATGATAACAGCTAACACATGGTACAGACAGCATTCTAAATGCTTTTCTTTTTATATTAGCTTCCCTCACCCCCCCCCCCATAACTCCAGGATGAAACTGTTGCTATTTTTAGCCCAGTCTTTACAGCTAAGGAAGCTAATGTACAGAGAAGTGCTCACAGCCACTAATTAGCACAGCTTGAATCTAAGCCTAGGGAATCTGGCTCAGGAATCTAGGCATGTTTAACTAGAATGTGGTTTTTTTCTCCCCAAAGATCTAGTCACTTTAAAACAAACAAAATGCACATTTGAACTTTTCATTCTGTTACTTAAACACCTCCATTGTCTCTGGTAATCTAATTGGCAGGCCAGGCCTAGACATGGGCCTTACCAAGTGCCATTCTCAGTGCAAGAAAAAGCTTTGCCCTCCCTTCAACTATCCAATTCTTTAAGACCCAGATTATCCCTTTCTCTTCAGGTTTTCTTAATTCCACCACTTTGTCAAAGCAGTCACCAACTTGCATTATAATTATCAACTCACAAGAGAGTCAACTTTTCAAGAGAGTCAACTCCTTAAGGCAAGGACCATGTCTTATTCACAGATTGTATACTCTACACTTGGTATGTGGCAAGCATTTTTCAATGTATTGAGTATGACCTTTTCTTTCTTCATTTTATACCCCCTCTGCCCTCTTTTGGGTACCAAACTGAGCAACTCCTTTTTCACTAATAATTTTTATTTGTAACACATTAGAAACATGTTAGATCACCACCCTCAAAACTTTCTTGCTCACTTTGTCCAAAAAAGACTTTTCATGGCAGTCACTTAGTTGTTCTACAGCCCCTCAGTACTTACACAATCTTTTGCCATTTCCCGATTGCAAGTGATGGAGCCAATTACATTAATTTGGAATTTTGTTTTCATTTTCTTTTTCTCTTTGGCTACTGCTCATAAAGCCACAATTAGAATATATGTCAGTGCAATTCAGTGTGATAAATGTGTGTCAGGTGTGTGCCACGTGTCACACACTGTGCTGGTGTTAGCAGTAAAGCAGTAAACAGAGCAGACACAGTCTTTGTCATTCAGGAGTTTAGAGTTTAATGGAGAAGACAGAACCAAATAGGTAATTAAAGATGTCACATAGGTCCAAAAAAGAACAAATATATGTTGCTTTGGAGGGTAAGATATAAACTAATCAGGGTCAAGGAAGGCCTACCTTGGAAGTTACTTAGAAGCTGAGATTTGAAGAATCAGTAGGAGTAACCAGGTATAACCTCTCTCAGCGGCAATGACGACACCTTACATTTCTTTTCCCCTTTCCCACTGTGTGTGTGTGTGTTTTAGTTTATTAGGGTAATTTAAATTGATAAATATTTCTGGAAAGTGATTAGATAATATGCATTTCAAATTTTTATGAACTTTGACTCAATAATCTCATTTCTAGGAATTCACTCTATGGAAATAATTAGAGATGAGGTATACATTAAGATTTGTATACCAACACAGAGCAAAAAAGCAAAACCAAACAATTACAGCCACGATACCAAAACAAAACAACAACCCAAATTGACCTGTTCACAGTAGTGTTATTTTTAACAATGAATAACTAGAAACAATATGAATTTAATTATTCAACATGAGAATAATTAAATCTTTATGGTACATCAGTCAATGCAATATTATAAAGCCATTAAAAACCTCATAATAATTTAAACAAGGAAAATGACAAATGATGTAAGATTAGGAAAAAAGACAATAATATATATATATAATATAGAGAGATGCAATAGATTAGAAAAGAAGTTATTGAGAAAGTATCTAGAACTTTAATGGTGAGTCATCTTGGGAGAAAATGATTATAGATCATTTTTATTTTGATCTTTATACTTTTACATATTTTCTACTTTATATATCTTTGTATATTTTAGCAAATGTTACTTTAGTGATTAGAAAGTAAGCTATTCTAAGGGGAAAAATCTTTCACCTGTGTTTGTCAGTCTAATCAACTAGTATTTTCTTTAATCTGGCCATTTGACTTAGTATGGCTTCCACTTCATCCCTCCTTGTGTCAAATCCTGGGGTATTGACTGATTTCACCAGTCAAGCAATATTAAACCAGAAACCTGTCTGTCTTAGTACCCACAAGCTACCTCTACTTGTAAGCGGCTATATACCCATGATGTCGTGATTGCCAGGCATCCTGTTGTCATCTGTATCTTTTATAACCAAGCATTTGCATCATCCATATTCTTGACTTCATTCCTACTTCACTAGGAGGGAGGAAGAGGGTAGAAAATAAAGGGTAGAAAAAAGACAAAGTTTGGGTTAGGATATGGACAAGGCAGAAGAGGTTAAGGCCAGAGAGAGGTCAAAGAACAAACGTGAAAGAGATCAGGGAGTGAACAGGATAATTTTCCAACAGAAAAGGCAGCAGCTGCCCAAATATCTGCCATATTATAATAATGATGTGCTGTGTTATTAGCCTCACATTCCTAGTCACGCCCCTTCAGGTTCATGGGATAAACAATAACAAAAGGATTGCACCATTTCAGTGGTCCCTCAGGATACCTGGGTCTCTGAGGCTACCTCATAGATGATCCAAAGACCCATGATGGTCTACAGCCACTTTAGTAAGGTAATAAGAACTAACATTGAGTGATTACTAGGTACCAGCATTGCTAAGCACATTATCTCAGTGATCCTTACGACAAACCTATGAGCTAGATGTTTTGTTTTTTTTTATTTTAGAAACCTAGAAATAATCATTTCAAGAAATGATTAAACATTTCTGTGTCTAGAGCCTTTTCTTGGTAACCTTATGAGTAAATGAGAGTGGACAGGGAAGGAAAACAGTATTTCCTTAACACCTACGACGTGCCAGGTACCTCACCTCATTCACTGCTTACCAAATCTTACAAGGTAAGTACAGAGTACAAAGCTAGTAAGTGATGGAAACATAAATTTGAAACAGGTTTTGAATGTCTTAAACAGTCTGAATAAAAAACAAAAAACAAAAAACCCCAGGGTCTTACCTTCATAGGATTCTGAACAATTGAGATGTTTTAAGGGTCCAGTAGGGTTACTGTGAGGATAGACCCAGCCTCCTAGGGCAGTCATTTTCACTTCCAAGCCAGCCCAGCCTCTGTGGACTGGACAAGTAATGGTGTTAAAGGGACCTAGGGGGATGCTGTGACTATACAGCCTAATCCAGTAGACTTTATCCATTGGCGAATACCCCTCAACCAAGACCAAAAAATACTTCCCATTTGAGGCTTTGTGTCACGCTTTGGGATTACAAAAATGGAATCCATTCTCTATACTCAAGGAGTTGACAGTCTAGTAGGAACGCATGTCCTGGAAGGGCACGTACTCTTGGACATTAGCATAAAACATAAGCACGTGACACCCATTCAGTATCGGGTACCACTGTGTGCAAAGCAATGTGTCGAACTTCATACTTGTATTACACAGTACAAACCTAACCCACTTTAATCTATAGTTATCTCTAGCTCCTTGCATTACCAAATTACTACATTTGAAGGAGAGTTCAGCGTAATAAGTATAGTTTGAGAGTTGGCAAAAATAGTCATCTGAAAAGCGGCCTTTCCCTACTACTACTCTAACTTAATTTGCCCCTCCCACTGTCATTTGACCTCTGTTAAACACGTTAGGAATCAGGTGAATTTTGTTGAATGAATGCTATACTGCTTGAAAGGAATTGCGTAAACTCAAATACAGAATAAAGAAGCAATGACAGTTATGTCATTATCATGATTTCAGAAAGTGAGAGACTGGTGATGAATATCTTTGATTAATGTCTAAGGAGCAATAGTCACAGCGCCAGGCTCCACTACCTCTCACCATCAATGAGGAAACTCTACAGCACTAAGAAGAAGGCCCATTTGGTAGATCCAACCTGGATGACCTGGAATGATGGGAGTAAACCTTTACTCCAGTTACTATAATAAAAACTTATGGTAGGCTATACAGCAGTTTGGGAGTGGGTTCCCTAATACATTTATGACTACATATGTTAACGTGGATTTCCTCATTCCACTGTCGGGAAAAAAATATAAGCCCCTTCTTTGAGTATGAAAAAAGAATACAGGAATCTTCTCTTTAATTAAGAAGAAACAAACAAATCACTTGCAAATAAGAATTTTTTATTTCAGGTGCTGTATCCTTTGTGCTGGCAAGAAAAATAGACAATACCAAGTATTTACTTCTTGAGGAACTAAATGAAGAACCTTCTTGCTGAATAATGAAACTGAGGCAAAGGCATCAAATATGATTAAATTCGACTGTTATGTTCTCCACCGTAAGTGACAAATCTTTCTTCTGTTTTCCTAATTCTTAATTCAAAGAGACAAGATTCTTGCCAAAACTAACGAAGCCTATTGTCACCCATTTAAAATGTCAACATCTATAGTCCTATAGACATCAAGGTTTGTGAATTAGGTTTTACATAATTGTGGGAAGTCATAAAACATAGTATAGGTGATGACAGGACATCAATTGTGCCTGTTAATTTCTTCAGACGCAGATTAACTTAAATTGAACTTGCTATTCTGTTCTTACCTGACTTAAACTGAATCTTTTCTTTCATGAACAACAAAAAATTCAATAAGCTGAATCCAATATATTTTAAGCACTGTGTTAGATGCATTGCAAACAATTAATTACTTAATCTTTACAGTACTCCTGCAAAATGGGTGTTATCTCCACTTTACAGATGAGGTTCAGAGCAATTACTTGCCACCCATCATGTGATCGATGATTTTTCTATCTCCGCAACAGCTACTACCTTGCAACTGAATTTCAGCCTCAATAGCAAATGCCCAAATTTAATTATCAAACAATCAAACTCTTATCTGGTAAAAAAACAAAAAACAAAAAACAAAAAAAACGTAAAAACTTGGCCTCAGATATTATAGTTTAAGATGATTTGAGCAATTCTATATAACATACAAAGGGAAAAAGATGCTTAGGCGGGGGGCAGGGGGGAGGGTCACATAAAAGCCAATAATGCCCAACAATGTTCTCCCCCTTTTTGAAAGCAGAAAATCACCCCAAATATTTCTTAAATACTTTCACTAGCTTTTGCGTCTTCATTTTTCAATCCTGTACCAAAAGGTGCAATTGCCTCACCAGTATCAGGTGCACCACAGTCGTGAAAGAAGAAATAATCCTCATGCAATTCCGAAACCCTTGAGCTATAGCCCTTTGCAGTAGTTATCATTGGCCCTCGCTGGCTCCACATTCTTAATCTGTGTCTCTATATATTCTTTATAAAATATATTCCAAATCCAAAAATGAGATGAAATCTTGGGCAACTGAGGAGCCTTGACCTTCCTACACATCTAGAAGGAAAAAATGAGGGTTAGGGGAATAGGAAATTAAAATCTTAATACTTTGTAAAGCATCATTACCATTGGACAGATGAGCAGAGAGGTTGGGGTCTCAGTTATCTGATCTGATACCACATAAGTCAAGAGGCAAAAGAAAACTGTTAAGACCGCATCTAAGGAATCTCGGTCTCCAATGGCAGACTGTCCCTGGACACTGGCTCAGATTCAGTGGGTTAATTATTTTTTAAAAAAACAGTTTTTAATATGACCAGGGATAATGGAATAGGAAAACTGAAGGATAAAAACTATTTGTCAAAATTTTTAAAACAGAATTCAAGTATCCCATCTCCTAATCTGGCTTTGGCCAAAAAATGAGACCATATCGCTAGATAATCGAGATGGTTGAACATACATTAAAATATACAATCATTAGAACAGCCAGTCCCTAGATTTAGTGCCTTTTAACACATTTCTATCCTATACTGCAATCCCTCTTGGAGAGCAGAAATCCCAGACTGCATTTATAGGAAATATTATGAGTCAAATAGGAAATATCTGTGAGTCTGTCAAGAAAGATGATCTTAAAATACTTTTTATGATATCCAGTACAGCAGCCACCAGTCACATGTGGCAGATACTGAGCACATCGCAAGTGGCTAGTGTGACTAAAAAACTGGATTTTAAATTTCATTTACTCTTCATTAATATAAATTTTAATAGTCACATGTGGCTAGTGGCTATCGTATTGGACAGTGCATTTCTAGATACAAAAGTTAATGTTCAGCAATTAAAAATGAATTTAAAAAATGAATCTTTTCTTTATTAAGACCCAGCAAAAAGGCCAGGAAATCACGTGATTTGTTCAAAAAGAATCTTTTTTTCTGGGAAAATCCCTGAGGCCAGTAATGATTTATTGCTACCCCATTAGGCCAGAGAAAATAAGACAATTCAATGTCAATCTCAGAGTCAAGCTCTGCGGTGTCCTTTTATTTACTCCCACGATTACTCTTTATGTTTTCCTTTGAAGCTCATCTTATATTACTTTAAATCAAAAATAACTTTTCTCTATCCTTGGCAGTATCTCTCACTGGGCAGATTCAACGATCTAGGTCTTCCTATGCTCTAAACTGAGAGGTTGACTTTTTCTAAATGTTTTGACAGACAAACCACAGAAACATCGTAGCACAATGATCACAGAACACCTTAACTGTAATGGGCCAATAAGAAGAGAAAAAAAGAAACAGGCTTGGGGACTTAAGAGGATGATGAATTTGGAACTGAAAATGAAGAGATAAGGGCCATATCCCCTGAACAGTTTTTCCAAGTCCATTCACGAGGAAAATCTTCAACTTCAGGAGACTCAAAAGACCTTTCTATGTGAATTTTCCGATGCTGACTGAGGTAGGCACTTCTGCTGAAGCATTTCTCACAGTCGGTACATTTGTAAGGTTTTTCTCCTATGTGGGTCCTCCGGTGCCTGATGAGGTTAAAGCTTTGACTGAAGCACTCACCACAGTCAGAACACTTATAAGGTTTCTCTCCTGTGTGCGTCCTTTGGTGAATCACCAGGGTGGAACTCTGACTAAACGTTTTCCAGCACTCAGAACATCTGTAAGGTTTTTCTCCGGTATGTGTCCTCTGATGTCTAATGAGATGAGAGCTGAGGCCAAAACTCTTTCCACATTCACAACATTTATATGGTTTCTCTCCTGGCTGGATTCTGCATTCTTCTATTATATTGCAGTTCTGATGCACACTTTCTCCATATCCAGAACTTTCATAGAGTTTTTCTCCTGTGTGTGTTTTCCGATGTGTAATGAGGTTTGAACTTCGACTGAAATTCTTCCCACATTCTGTACACCGATAGGGTTTTTCTCCTGTATGAATTCTCTGATGCTTTATTAGCGTCGAATTACAACCAAAGCTTTTGCCGCATTCAAGACATTTGTATGGCTTCTCGCCTGTGTGTGTCCGCTGGTGGCGAATTAGGCTGGAACTCTGACCAAAGCCCTTTCCACAATCAGGGCATTTATAAGGTTTTTCTCCAGTATGAGTCCTCTGATGTTCTATTAAAACGTAACTGTGGCTGAAGCATTTCGCACAGACAGGACATTCATATGGCTTTTCACCTGTGTGTGATCTGTGATGCTGAATAAGGTGAGAGCTGCTGCTGAAACTCTTACCACACTCAGGACATTTATAGGGTTTCTCTCCCGTGTGAGTCCTCTCATGGATAATAAGATGGGAGGTATTACTGAAGCTTTTCCCACATTCGCCACACTGGTACGGCTTCTCTCCTGTGTGTGTTCTCAGATGCTGAATCAAGTGAGAGCTGTTACTAAAGCATTTCCCACACTCAGAGCATTTATAAGGTTTTTCTCCTGAGTGGGTCCTCTGGTGAACACGCAAATGAGAACTATTATTGAAGCTTTTCCAACATTCAGAACATTTGTAGGGCTTGTCTCTGAAGGATGAATTCTGCTGGACAGAGGCATTGGCGTGTTCTCCTGGGTCCCATCCCCAGTGACTGGGCTTTTCTTCCTCTTTTTCTGTAGAATTTCCCTGATTCTCTGACTTGCCATCGTTCTCATAGATATCACACCAAATCTCATCCCCTTGGGACCAGGTCAGTAGCATTTCTTTTGAATCCTCACGTTTACAGTTTTGTGGGCCATCTCTTTTAAACCATTTTGAAGTTCTCTCTTTAAGTTTCTCTGCCTTAGGGTTACAGTGTTGAACAGTTTCCAAATTATTCTTCCCTTCATTTCCTGCAAGAATAAACAAATATTCTAAACATATTCCCTAATCTCCCAGGGGAAGGAAATTCTAAATTGCAGTGAGAGAGGGAATAACGAAGTAAAAACTCAAAAATTATTTCACATAAAAAAATTTTTAAGCTAGTTTTGTCTCTTTTACTCCATGTGTTTGTCAGAAACAGGTGAATTTTTTGTACCTAGCAACAATAATCAAGCACAGTTGACCCTTGAACAATACGGGGGTTAGAGGGGATTAGAGGCACCCCCCTCCCCACCCCACCCCACACACAGTCAAAATCCACATATAACTTTGATTCCCCTGAAACTTAACTACTAATAGCCACTGTTGACCAGAAGCCTTACCAAACATATATAAACAGTCAATTAACACAAATTTTATATGTTACAGGTATTATATAATGTAGTCTTCTAATAAAGCTAGAAAAAAGAAAATGTTATTAAGGAAATCATAAGGAAGAGAAAGCACATTTACATTATTTATTGAAAAAAAATCCACGTATAAGTGGACCTGCACAGTTCAAACCCATATTATGTTGTTCGAGGGTCAACTGTATTTGAACAGTTGTCAGCAGTTGCAAAGGAGGATATCAATTTAAAGATAAGTTCACTAACTTTGTTCTCGAAGACGTAAAAGAAAAAAGGGGATGTGAGTAGGGAAGAAACTGAAGAGTATGCCCCAGCATGCCATCTGAGGCAAAAACTAGACAATGCTTTAAAATCTGAACACATATAGAAATAATGACGCCCACTATAAGAATAGTAGCTTGCATATGGTATCTCGTTAATTCTAAAAAATATCAGAGACAGATATTATCATTCCTTTTTTTCTTAAAGATGAGAAGACTGAGGCTGTAAGAGTTAATAAACTTGTAAGTTACGCAGCAGGGAATCAAATTAAAGTTTATCTCATTCTAATGCCCCATACTCTATAGTGTATCTTATAATGAATTTCCAAAGTGTTCAGATCATCTTCTTGATCCCTCACCTGTAAACGAACTTTTCAAACTCTCCCTCTCTAGAGTATCTGAGACCAACAGCTTTTTCTTTTGCTCCATCACAATGATCACAGCCAGGTTAGGGATCAGAAATCCTGTGGAAGGAAACAGGTCACGTTTGGAGGCATTTGTTAAAATGTATTCTTCCTTCCTTCCCAGCCACTGTAACATAATAATTACAGGTATAGAATGTTCTGTTAATACTGAAACTAAGAAACATAAGTCTTTAGAAGTCTTTGTAGAAAATCTTTTCTCAGTGTTTAGAATTAAAGGTTAATCTGATTTACCTTTTCCAAGAAAATAATAAAAAAAGAAATTACATCTTCACATTAAAGGGTCAGGCTCAAAAATAGAGTAAATACTAATACTCACTGTCCACTAAGAGTTTAGAAACACTTTTAATTGAAAAAACAAAGTCGATTTTTGGAAAAAGCACCAACAATAACACTTCAAGGAATCAATATGTAAGTATAAGAAGCAGCTAAAGAGAAAGCACCCTGTTTAGCTTAGAAAGAATAACTTGGTTCTTGACAGAAGGATGAAACCTTTGAAGTCAATTTCAGAAGAAAGTGAGATTTATATAACCAGTAATTAAGAAATTAGAATAAAATAAAGCTAGAATAATTATAAACAATAACCCCAAAATAAAAAGGGGGCTAACAAGGGACCTCTTCCTTGCCTCTAAATCTATCATAACCACACTATCCATAACAGCCTAAACTTTCTCTTTTGAAGCCAAAGACAATCACTGAGCTACTTTAAGGGACTGGGAAATGTGAGCTATCACTAGAAGGCAGTTACATGGGAACTTTGCACCCATTTCAGGATATAAAGAATGCATAACTGGGGAGAAACGAGAGCCTAAAAGGATTTACAAAGGCAAACATATGAAAAACAAAAAATGGTATAGTTATGATTTTCACCCTATTACTGCTTATTATGTGCCAGGCAGTGAACTAAATAATTTACACATATTGCCCATTTAATTCTCACAATAGCTCTCTGAGGTGTATGAACAATTACCAGCATTTTATAGATGAGCTCAAAAGACATTAAGAAACCTTCCCAAGGCCACACAATCTGAAAACGGTAGAGCAGGATATAGTCCCAAGCCTGTCTGGACAGTTTCGCACTGTCATCCCTCAGTAAACTAGAGCAGGAAGCAGAGCTGGGCATAACCCCAAATGCAAATGATCCTCAAAGGGGACCTTTATTTTGGAATATATTGACTGGATTTTTAGGAAACAGATTAACATCTTTAGACCCTATACCAAAGGGAGCTGGCATTCCCAAAGCACCCTCAAGAATTAGGGGTCTGTTATAAGAAAAGGTGAAACTAGTCTTAATTATAAATATCCCGTGTTTGAGTGGGAAAAACCGGGCACTTGAATAGAAAAAAAAAGAAAGTTGTTTACGTGGAGTACGATGTTTTGCTTTCTGAGTTACATATTCCTGTCAAAGTCCTTAAATTAAAAGGAAGCTAGAGCCTGGGTAACAGATACCCATGCCAGCATTTTTCCTAAGAAACTATTCATTTTGGTAGTAGAGGAGCCCTCGGGGACACTGGCTCAGTCAAATGGCAGCAAACTCAAGGCCATGAATGGTATTAAAAAGTTGTCTTTAAGGCGTCACTCCACGAAAAGGCCAAGGTTCATTGTCGGAGTAAATAGAGGACTAGGGTGGGGCCTGAATGCACTGCCTGCGCCTTAGCTGGTAGGAACCAGAGGCTGGGTGCCCTGAGGGATGAAGTCCCAGGAGACCAGATCGTGTCCAACTGACAAGATCATTTAGGCCTCTGCAGGCGAGGGATGAGTGAGGGGAGGGCGCAGTGGCCTGGCTAGAGGGAGAGGCTGGGCCCTTGACCCTCGCAGCAGCGGGACCCCGCTCCGGGACGGACACTGCAGCCCGGGCGGTGCAATGCCACTCCTGCCTGCAGCCCTCTGCTCCCTTCCCCCCGAGAAAGAACTCACTGTTCCGGGGGCTACACACAAGGCACCCTGCCGCCCCAGCGGGCTCAGCTGTCTGGAAGGAAGGAGTCGCTGCTCTTTCTCACCCCACCAACCCAGGGTCCTAAACTCTCAAACCCAGTGGACAGAAACCGGAAGTCCCCTCTCTTCCCCGACAGGCTTTGCCGGAGACTCTCTAGCAAACAGTGATGTCACCTCTCGTTGATCTTAACCCGTAGAACCCCGGGTGGGATTTCCTTCCTTTGTGTGGATTTCCTTTCTTTGTGCTGTCATTCACCAACTGTGAGCCTCAGTCTTCACACTTGTCAGGAGCCTTGTAATAGGGGACTGATTAGAGCCTATACTTCTCCTTGACATCAGGGTATCATCAGATATTTATAACCATCATCATCAGAATCATAATCAAAATAAACCATGTATTTATTAAGCACCTATTGTTTCTGTTCCCACCGCTGTGAATATGGATATTTAGCTAGCTGTGAAGCGGTGGGGGTGCTAAGGCATCCATCCACATGTAAAACAAGTAGTTTACACTGCACCTTTATTACTAATATTTGGAGATACAATTAATCTCTCCCCTTTCTTACAGAGAAAGTGGAAGCCGATCTCTACAAGCCAAACACAAATCTGCTTAAGTCTGCACCCCTGACACTCTCTTCCTTCCCCTCTGTTACCACAGAGAACCACTGTCTTTCACATTTAAAACAAGCCCTTTACTAGTACTCAGCTTTGCACATTTTTGGAATCCCTACACTATCACCTAACCTCTCAATTCTCCCAGGCCCATCCCAAAATACTGCTTCAGCTTTAAAAAAGTTTTGTGTTTTTTTTTTTCTCACAATGCTTTCATTTTATCACCTCCCACTCCACCTTTTAACCCATTTCTCCTGCAGCAAAAACAGTAAATCACTAAGATTACTAATGACCTCCATGTTGTTATCACAACTGGTATTTTTCAGTTCCTTAGTTTGCTTTTTTTTTTCCCCCAGGAGTTTTGCCACTGCTGAGAACTCGTTTCTTCTAGAAAAACTCTTGTGAATGATACCACACTGTCCTCCTTTTCCTCCATAATCTCTAGTCAGTCCTATTAGTCTCTTTTACAAGCCTGGTCTTCACTAATTGTTGAGATTTCTCGAGGCCATCTAGACCCTCTCCACTTATCCCCAAATGTTCCCTATCTAGAAAATCTCATTCATTCTCACTTTTTAAAATACCACCAACATAGACAACTCACAAATGTATATCTCCAGCCCAGGCTACATTTCTGAGCTCTTCACTCTTATAACCAAATGATTTACTTGACATCTCACTTTAGAAGTCTCAGTAATACCTCAAAACTAAAATGTCAAAACTCAAAATCTTCTTTCTTCTCTCATATACATATACAAACACAAAATAAAATTAAATAAACCTGTTCCTCCTCCAATATTCTTTTTCTCAACCATCCATCAGGTTATACAGAAGCCCAGAGTCCTTTTTGTCACCTCCTTTGCCCAAAACTTCTGGTGTGTGTAAAGTTTCACTTTAATTCTAAGGGAGGGCAAGAATATGAGTGGGTTTGAACTTTCCAACAAATCTTATCAGTGAGGTTCACCAAGGCAAACCAAGATAAACATACTTTGGTTTGTAAAAGTGGAGAAATATGACATTTCTTATAGATGAGTGGCAGTGTGTGCAGCACAGTGTATCCCAAGATGGTCACCACAATGTCTCTCATGTTATTCTTGCAATGTGATGTTGACACTCTTTTTATCCAGTGTTGACTTCTGTGTAGCCTCTTCTTGAACTTGAGTGACCTTTCCATAACTGCCTCTAATAATAGAGTATGGGGGAAATAATGATATGTGATGTCTGAGGGTAGGTCATAAAAATGACCTGCACTTTTTTCTTATTCTCTTGTTGAGATATTTGCTCTTGGAACCCAGCCATCTGCCAGGAAGCCTAGGTCACTTGGAGAAGCCACATGAAGCTATTCTGGCTTGAGTAAGAAAGCCTTCAAATGACTTTAGCTCCAACCAACATCATACTGTAACCATGATACTGTCCCAAGAGAGACCCACCTAGCAGAGTTCAGTCTACCCCCACGACCACGAAGAAATAATAAAAGAATAATAAAAGAAGTAATAAAATTCTTTTTTTCTAAGATACTAAGTTTTGGAATGTATTTGTTATACAGTTATAGACAACTAGAATATATTTAGTACATTGAAGTTGGTGCTACCTTAACAAAAACCTAAAATGTATGACTTTGCTTATGGGAACAGGTGGCAGCTAGAAAATGGAAGATCTTTAAGTAAGGTGTTAGTGGAGGCCTAAGGATCTTGAGGAGATTGTCAATGAGGGATTAAAGGAAAGTGAGGAAAAGTGGAAGATGGAAGAAAGGGGCCTCGTTAGGCGGTGGCAGAAATGAGGCAACATTGCCATCTGAGCTAACATGGAAAATAAAAGGTGGACCTAGTGATTCAGTAATCTTGGTCAAGGGTTGTTACACTCATTCTGTAAAGGGCCAGTTAGTAAATACTTTATGCTTCTGGGCCATCCCATTTTGTTGTACCTACTCAACCTTGCCACAACTGCATAAAAGCAGACACCTGCAAAATAGGCAAATAGGCATGGGTGTGTTCCCGTAAAACTTCATTTACAAAGAATGTGCAGTCTGCGTACCAGCAGTATTTTGCTGACCTCTGTTTTAGGTAAGGAGATCAAGGTAGAATATTAAAAGTTCCACCTAGTTTATTCCCACTGCCTATGATAAAACGCAAGGAAAGAGAGATAAACTAAAGAACCAGCCCTTGAATATGTAGAAGCTAGAACCCACTACATTTGAAAAAATTTTTCTCACCTCAGCCTCTCCAGATGGCAAACAATGTTACACTTAATAAATAGCTTCTAGGAAAAGATTCTATATTGGGTACTAGAAAAACATGGTCTGAATAAGGGTCAGCAAATTATAAAAGGCCTTTTACAGGTCTTAGGGTATGTCTTGAAGAACTTCTCTGCTAAACAATGGGATATCAAGAGTCTTAAGGGTCTTGTCCCATAGCAACTACACAAAGAGGCCATGGCAGAGAAAGGCGTGTCTCATGAAGATGTGTGAGTGCAGCTTTTGTCTAATAGAGTGAATTATAAATTGACATGCCAAGGCCTCAAGATTTCTGAAAGTATTACATCAGCTGGAACTGAAGGGCACAGAGATAGCACAACATGATAAGAGGTTTTTGGATACCCACATTTTACTGGCAAGAAAAAAGCTATGGAAACTACTTGGCCACGAACAGAAGGAAACCAGATTATGTCACCCCAGATATGCCTCTTTGACATAAAAATTGTTTTTGAGCTAAAGGCAATTAAGAAAAAAAAAGATGCAGGAAAATCTCTCTCTACCCTCCTACTTCTCTGCCTAAAGGCAGGATATAAATTCTCCTTCGCTGGAGATGCTCTAGACTCATCAGCACCAGAGGAATCTGTGAAAAAACATTACTCCATTAGTTTCCCCCCATATATTTACCTTCCTGCAGTTTGCCTCCCCCGGAAGCCTAACACTGCTTTACTTTGTCTTGTCATTTCTCTATAGATTTGTCGTTCTTTGTAGAAGGTGTTATACAAGCCAGAGTTCTTTGAGTTACTCTTTCCCTAAGTCTCTCCCATGTGTATGTGAGATACACACATTAATAAACTTCCATTTGTTTTTCTTTTGTTAATCTATTTTTGTTGTTGTTGATGCCCCAGCTGAGAACTTAGAAGGTAGAAGGAAAAGCAATACGATAATATCTACATTTCAGAACCTTTCTGTTGAGCCTCATTCTGGCCACTGTGTACTTCTCACTGGATGCCAAACTGCTTGTGGTTTTCAGAACACAGCTTGTTCTTTTATAACTCTGTGCCTTACTCTTTCCCACAATGTCACTGCTTCTGGCACCCCTACCCTTATCTCTCTCCCGACCTCCCATCTGGCTGTGTAGAAAATATCTACTCATTTCAACTCAAGTATCATCTCTCTAATTCAGCCTCCTTTGACTGTCCCAGGAAGACTTAGACCCCTTTCCCCCACCCCGAATTGTATTCTGAACAGAATACAATTGTGTTCTCTATCCCCATAAGTCCTGAACCAATTGAGAAATGGACATAGGTATCAGATAAGGATCAAAATTAACAGCTTTGTGACAGGTAAAGCTGGATTGGAGAGTTAACCTTGCATCCAAGGCCTCCCACCCCTCCCTATGCATTAGACTGGCTTACTCTCCCAGTTGCAGGGCAGAGAAATTCTGCCCCAGTAATGTTCCTCCCCATGTGCACAAGAGGCAGAGAGCAGGTGGTGAATGTTTAATGGACAGGAAGATCTTAGCCCAAGGAGGGCTAAACCACACACACATGTTCAGTTTTTTTACCCCATCTCACCTATCAAATAAGCAGCTCTTCCTGACCCATAAATGAGTGATCTTCTGCCTTTCTCCAGCCATAGTTGTTTTCAGGCATGAGTGTCAATTAGAAAACAGTTGAAACTGTCTTCAGATGGATCCTCTGAGAGTGTTTTCGGTTTTATGTTACAGACTACCTGACTTACAGTGGCTTGAGCCATAAGGATATTATTATTCATTTAAGAAATGTCTAAGGCAGGCAGTCTGGGATGGATTGAGCAGTTCAGTGATTTCTTCAAGGACCCAAGCCATATTTTTCTTCCTCTTCATCATTCTTAGCATTTTGATGACATCTCCCCGTCAGGCTTTTCACTTCATGACTACAAGATGGCTGCACCAACTCCTCCCATCATGTTGTAACCCCACAGTATCCAAAGTAAGAAGAAAGGAAAGGGGACAAAAAGGGCTTTATTTTCACATGCCTCTCTTTTACCAAGGAAAAATGTATTATCAAAAACTCCTAGTAGACTTCCCCTTCTGTTTCATTGGCCAGAACCTGATCACATGCCCTCTGACTAGACCAATCATTGCCAAAAGGGGACGGGATTGCTGTGATTGGCTGAGACCAACATGATTCATCCTCTGGAACTGAATACATTGCTGCCCAAACCAGATCGGTAAAAAGAGGAAGGCTGACAGTAATGAATTGTCGCCACAACAAACAAGAATGGAAACAAAAGGAGAAACTTCTGGGTAACAGTATCCACAGGCTTTTTTAAGAGCATGGGTCCAAGATAACTCCATTATATATAACTCCAATTCTTTCACCCATGACCCCATCCATTGGACACTTAGGTTGTCTCCATTCCTTAGCTATTGTGAATAATGCTATAATGAATGTGGAAGTACAGATATGTCTTCAAGATAGTGACTTTATCTCTTTTGGATATATACCCAAAATGCGATTGTTAGATCATATGGTAGATCTGCTTTTAATTACTTAAAATACCTCCATACTGTTTTCTATAGTGGCTATGCCAGTTCATATTTCCACCAACAGTGTACAGGTTTCTCTTTCCTCAACATCCTTGCCAGCATTTGTTATATATTGTCTTTTGATTATAGATATGGTAACAGGTTGTCAGGTAATATCTCGCTGAGGTTTTGATTTGCATTTTACTGATGATTAATGATGTCTAGCACCTTTTTCTGTACTGCCTATTTGTTTTCTTTGGGAAAAATATCTATTCAGGTTCTTTGCCCAGTTTTTAATTAGGTTATTTGGGTTTTTTTTTTTTTTTTTTTGGAGGAGGGGCTCTTGAGTTATATGAGTTTCTTGAACATTTTGGAATTTAACCCCTTATTGGATATGAGGTTTGCAGATATTTTCTCACTTTTTGTAAGTTGCTTTTACATTTTGTTTGTTGATGGCTTCCTTTGCTGTACAGAAGCTCTTTAGTTTTATGTTGTCCCACTTATTTATTTCTGGTTTTGGTGTCAAATCCCAAAAATCTTGCTCTTTCTCCACCATGTAAGGACACTATCAGAAGGCAGCCATCTGCAAGCCAGGAACCCAACCATGCTGGCATCTTGAGCTCAGACTTCCAGCTTTTAGAACTGTGAGAAAATATATTTCTATTGTTTGAACTACCCAGTCTATGGTATTTTGTTATGGCAGCTCAAGTTGATGGATATAATATTTATGCGATTATATGATCAGAACAGCTCGCACTAAATTGTCAATAAAACCTGTCAGGTTTTATCCTTTGTAGGAATATTTGCATTTTAAAAGAGAAGATGGTTACCAAGAAATTGAACTTTCCCAGCCTCGGTAACCTGGGTACACTAATACCTATGTTCCTGAGCTATGGGAATTGTTCAGATTCCTTTTAGTGGTGAACTTTCTGGTGCTTTTAGCGATACCTGGTTCCTTTTCTTCTCTCCATCATCCCCTTTCCCACTGCTCCTTGCAAGTCAAAAGGTTCGACAGAGCAGAGTCTAGATTGTGTTTCTCTCATGTTAGCTCGGATGGCACTGTCTTTAGTCATATTCAATGCTCAATATTCTAAACTGTGTCAGCAGGTGGCTCCAGAGGCAGCTGTTTGGTGAGACTGCAGCAAAATGTAAATTATGCTGCAGAGAAACCCAATCCTGTATACTAATCCAAAAGAATCTTGATGCAAACATAAAGTGATATTGTACTAATATGATTTAACAAGAATAAACCTGGGTGTAACAGAAGATTATGAGCATGGATACTCTCTAACGTGAACCATGAAATTAATTACTAGAGAGAAGGAAACAGGGACTGTTGTCCTGGGTACCACACCACACTCCAAAATGTTCAGGGTCAGTTTTACTCCTTGGCCACCGATTTTCTCTAAGGTTAGTTGTCTTCAAATGTTCTCACCTTTGCACCCACATGACTGCAAGCCATTCTTCTCCCTGAAGACAAAAGATCAAGATTAGGCAGGCTTCATTTCTAGCTATATTATAGGAGAATGCCAGTTCTTGGAGCCTCAGAGCTGTAGAAACCTACAACACTGGTATCAATTATGCAGGAACTTAGGAGAGGACACCATTTGTAAATTTGAAGTTTGAATGCATGTTATGAAGCAGAGCCTGTGGCTAAAGGCACTTGATTCATTTGTAAATGCTGGGAAAAAAGAGTGGTTATCAGCCCAAACTGAAAATAGCAAAATTTCTCCAGGACATCTTTCCATTTGGTCTTTCTAATACCAGTCTCCTATCTCCAATTCTGCACCTGCCCTCCAATTTCAGATTGGTCTACAATTAGTCAGCACCTACCATTTGTTACCTCTTTCAGTCCCTGCCTTTTATCCTTTGTCTCTTAACCCATCCTTGTAGGTTCTGATGTTCTCAAGGGTCAGGTTGAACAATATCTGTGGAATCAACAGACCAAGAGTTGGAAAGAAGAAAGAAGGTGAAGAAAATTGTATCACTCAGTGCCTTTCATGGACCAGACACTGTCACACACGTTCTTTTACCTCATCCTTACAACCATCCTATATGATATAGAAATCGTTATTCCAATTTTCCACATTCTGAGCAAACTGACACAAAGAGCTTGAGGACAACTACAAAGCTTCTAGGAGGTGGAGGGAGTAAAGGCCCTCAACAGAAATTTTTTCTGCCCAACAACAGCCCTACAGATTACTACTGAATTCATGAACCCATTCTTTCTCCTATATTTTCTGCTACAGCAAGTGCTACTCCCAAGTAACAAGTTGCCCACGTCATACCATGGGCACCATCTTTGACTACACCTTTTCCGTTACTTCGTAACCAACCACTCACCAAATTCTCTTGATCTCATTTCCTAAATAACTCCACTATTCAGCTCTCTCCCCCTGTTACTTTCTTAGGTCACTCCACCGTCATATGTCACTTACGTATGTCACTTACATATGTGTGTGTCTGGGGTAGAGGGGAGGTTGAGGGAGAGTAGAGAGATGCAGAAATGTCTTTATATTTTAATCACTTTTTAACAATACTAAATCAAATAATAGCATGTGTGGAATATTCGTGTTACTGTGCTTGGCACTGTAACTACTCATATATGGAGCTAGCATTAATGTGGAAATTACATGCAAAAGACTTCCTGGTTAATGTGTTTAATATCTTAACTGCAGCTCAGCTGGCAGGTCATGCTTTGTCTTCTTCTGCCTAGAACTCATCTTTTAGTTCCCCCTGAGACCCTTCTCCCTCTAAATTCCTCACTAAATCACTTTTCCTTTAGATCTCAGAACAAGATTTATTGATTTTTATGATATTCATTTGTCAAAAAATGTATTCAATCTAGGGAGGCAGTCTGTAAATAATAACCTTAAGTCTATCCGCCTGTGCTTGATAGTGTATTGCTTTAGGGCTAGGAAACTCCAAAAGAGATGACATTATCAGTTTTATCTAATGATATAATTAATGCATTGAATTTCCATGAGTCAGTTAAGAAAGCACTTCTCTCAGAGAACTGTTTAACCTGTCAACAGAAAATGATAACTCAAATCGGCATTGGCAGACGAATAAGCATGTGCATATTTAAAATAGCTATGGAAATTCTCAACAATATAGAACATCAGAATGGGAATGCTTAGAGTCCTAGGAACTATTTGAAAATGTGTGTGTTGGGTGAGGGGGGGTGGGGCGGGTATTTTTGGTTATTCTTGCCTGAGCAGTTAGTGGGCAACTGTTACGAAATGAAGTGTGTCCCCGCAAAATTCTTATGTCGAAGTCCTAACCCCTAATGTGAGTGACTATATTTGGAGACAAGTGCTTTAAGGAGGTAATAAGGTTAAATGAGGTTATAAGGGTGGAGCCCTAATTCAACATTACTGATTTCCTTATAAGAAGAAGAAGAGACTCCGAGGATGTGCACGTGCAGAGAAGAGGCAAGGAGAAAACCAAACCCGATGACACTTTGATCTTAAACTCGCAGCCTCCAGCGCTGTGAGAAATAAATTTCTGGTTTTTAAGGCACCCAGCGTGTGGCATTTTGTTACAGTAGCTCTAGGAAACTAAGACAGTAAGGAATAGGGATGCTAACAGCCCTACAAAGTGAAGGGTGTCAGATTCTACACACTAAAAAATTGTCCTGCTCCAAATGCAAATGACGCGCTCTTGAGAAACACCAACCTGGTCTCTTCATCGTATAGTTGACTCCGTTAGACTTGTCTTTGAGAGAGGGCACCATATCTTGTTTACTTTTGCTCTGCCAGGAGCTAGCATAGTGTCTGGTGCTCCATAGGAGCTTAGTAATTGTGAGGGTGTGATGTCTTAAAATCATTCGTGTGATCATTATGTGTTTCACTTTATGTCTCAGTCCACTGGAGCCATCCATCTGTTTTCAGGGAATATTTTTGACATTCAAAAATTAGATTTCGCTGCAAGACCATAGTGGAACTCTTTGCCAAGCTCTTGTCTTGAGGAAGGATTGGTTAGAGTCCTTTAGCATAGCGAGGGCCTTGTTTTGGGGCTCAGTCAAAAATTCTTCCTATGGGAGTTCCACAAAGAAGATGAAGTGAGTGAGTCTGGGGCAGGGAAGCCCTTTTGCTGAAAAGCTTTAGATATAAAAAGGTAATCCCTTGCCACTACATCTAAAAATTGCACCCCAGTCACTTATGGGTACCTGACGTTCTGTTTTATACGCTTGTTTCTTTGTTTATTGTCTTTCTCTTTGACTAGAATGTCAAGTCCATAAGGCAGTTTTTTATCCATTTAATTACTGCTGTGTTCCCAGCATCTAAAAGAGTGTCTGGCCTCTCAGTAAATATTTATTGAATGAATGAATGATTTTTCTTTCCTCTTCATCTCCCACTTCTGAAAAAGGAGGAGGAGAAAAAATAATTTCATTTGAGAAGATAACGTCCAAGCTTTTGAAGTAATCACTGGATTTCCTCTACTTGCAGAGGAAACCCTAAGAACTGGCTTCATAAAATTGCATCCTGAAAGATCTAAGGACAGGCATGTCACATTGTTCTGCATCTGTGTTTGCTTCCTTTGAATTCCTTTGCAAAGTTTACAGTGTGACAAATGACTTCTCTAATGGCACTGGGCCACTAATTGTTCAGAAAGTGCACAGATGAAGTAGAGCTAATCCCCGGGGTGCTTACCTGGAAACATTTTTCATGAATGGTGACCCCCATCTCAGCAGTGGAGCTGCCCAGAGAAGTGTTTCATGTCACTGAGGAAGTCATACGTCCAGGTCCATCGTCTCTAGGGGAAGCGTGTATGGGGTGAAAAGTTGAAGACAGGATTCTGCATTAGGAAATAATTCTATCAGAAAATTCTGTGCATTTAGGTCACAGAGTTTTGGCAACCAGCATTGGGACTTTTCTTTGCCACAAAAAGATAAATGTCCTAGGAAACATCAGGCCAAGTTACAAGGAATGTTCATTTTCACAAAGGTTTGGGACCATCAAGTTCTTTACTGGTATCCAGCAAGAGCAGCCCTGTTCCTTGGCGATGAATTACACGGTGACTCATTGGGGTGGGAAAGGGTAAGGGGGAGGGGGAATCCACAAAGGGTACTGCACTTTACAGTGTGACACCTGCATAATGTCAGGTTCACTTGCAGAACAAGTCATTTGTTACTTTTGACAGTGTCTGTTATAAAATGAATTCTCTTCACTGGCATAAAGGAGAAACCTCCTAGTGAGCTATTGGATAATAGGATGAAATAACGGGCTACAGATCTATATTGTGCTCACAAAAATAACCTTGTCTGTTTAGTGGTGCAAATCCGATCAAGTGCTTTCATACCAGTAACCACTTACTCCTTACTACAAGTCTGTGAAAAGAACAGAGAATGTCCATTTTGCAGACAGGAAAACTGAGGATCCAGAAGGGAAAGTGAGTTGCCTGAGCCCTTGGAGCCAGTGGTGGAGCTGAACTAGAGCTGTGATCTTGCCCTCAGTACTGCAGCACTCTGCAGTAGGTCATGAATACAGTGATAATATATGTCACCAAACCAGGACACTGTGGAGGGGAAAAGAGGCTCTATAAGTAATGATTTTGAGACAACAACTGGATACCAGGGCTACCTCAGGAATACTTGGATGAACGATTGCCTTAATCACGGGGCAGAGAGGACAGACACCCTGCATGCTTGCCCTACTCATCTCTTTTCTTTGGCAGGAGACATAAATCTTTACTTCAGTTTTTGAAAGCGAGTGACTTTTCAGTCCTGAGCAGTACGGTTTGATACACAGACTCAGTTGGGTCAAGTAATAAAGTACCTGTTCTCTCTTTGTTTTGTGCCACCGTGTCTGATACGTTTGGACCTCAAAGCTCCAGAAATATGGCCGGTGCTTGGAAGATGCACTGAAGAATAAAGAAAGGAAAGATGATGTGGCTTCTGCAGGACAGAGAGTAAGAGGCTGATGAGAATAGTCGGAAAGGACAACCTGGGCGGCTTCTGGTCTGCCAGCTGGGCAGCAAGCAGTGTGGATGTTATTATCAGTGTCTGTATTTCCGTTAGAAAAGGCAAATTCCACCATGTTGAGATGGCCACAAGGCTTCCTGGAGAGGGTCTAGACAGCCCCATTGGGCTGGCTCATTCATTTATTCCCTGGTCACCATTAATGTCTCAGTGATGACTGCCGTGTCTGTTATGGCAAGAACTTGCTTCTGGATATAGTCCCTCAGGCAAAAATTCATAACAGCAGTGACTAGCGATTATATTTCTAATAATAGCACATAACCTTTGCAGAATGCTTTTGTAATTTTTAATGTTTTTAAACTTTAAAAACATTAAAGTGCTTTAAAAAGTGCCTGGCTTGTAGTAAGTGCAATGTGTTTTCTGTTATTATTGTAATTTTTTATTTGACTCTGACAAACACCCTATAAAATAGGTTGAACATAAATGACAAAGAAGAAAACTAAGCACAGATTGTCTAAGTTTATTTTCTGTCGTTGCCCAGCCTGTTTCAATATCATGACCCTGGTCAGAATTCTTTGGGTTCTGCTAAGAACAATGTCTTCAATCCTATGATCCCATCATTTCAGCACGTAAAATCAGACCCCCTCCTGATGCACGTCACAAGATAATTTATTCTCTGGGTACACTTGGATATTTAGAAACTTGAAGTAAGTTTTTCTGCCCCCCAAAGCTCATTGGCAACCTAAGGCTACAATATGACTGGGTGATTGGTTGTGTCAGTGTGTGCCATGCCCTGTCTAACTCATTCTCCATCACTGGTGCAGTAAAGCCAGTCCCATCACAGGCACGACTTCATTGAGCTCACTCTACATAGCTGTGTTTGCAGAGGCACCAAGGAATCCAAAGGCAATCTCTTAGAAAACCTTTTTGCTGCATTTCAAAAAATGTGTGTTAACTCAATGGGCTAGGAAAAAAAATGTCCTCTCTTAGTAACATAGCAGGGCCTTGCTGATCTCTGGCAGCTTCCAGCGCTTAAAGTGGGGAAGTGAAACCACTGCAGAAGTAAGTTACAGTTATCTCTAGGGCGTATGTAAACAGTTTGCCGAAATCATGTCCTCAGAGTAAAAGAAGAATCAAAGGGAAAGGTCGCTGTTGGCTTGCCTATTGAAAAGGTCAGATCTGAGTAAGGATAAGCAAGATCTGCAGGGTGCGTCAGCAAGGAGGACAGACACTCAGGAGAGACAATGGTTTAATTCCGGTCGGAATCCAAAGGCTCGAGATCCGGGAAGAATCCAAATTTCACTTCGAGTCCAAAGGCAAGAAAAATGCCAAGGTCCCAGTTCAAGACCGTGAGGCAGGAAAATTCTTTTACTCAGGAGACGGTTAGCTTTTTTGTTCTATTCAGGCTTTCAGTGGGTTGGATGAGGCCCACACACATCATGGAGGGCAGTCTGCTTTATTCACTCTAGTAATTGAAATGTTCATCTCATCCAAAAATACCCTCATGGAAACATCAGAATAATATTTGACCAAATGTTTGGGCACCTCGTGGCCCAGTCAAGTTAACACAAAAATTAATCATCACAGCTGGTATCAAAGGTGTATCAAAAGTTCCAAAGAAAGTCATCTGGGAACTGCTATAAGCAGAAGTCGCTGATCTTGACACGCACATGTATGGAGACAGATGTGCAGCTCACCACGGCCTCTTTGTGGAATACTGAAAATCAGGGGAGACATGAAGGAAGTGAAGACAGAGCATCTGCCTAGCAGGAGAAATTGACCATGCCAGAGTACTGCTAGTATTCCTGTGCTGAGAGCTTTTCCTAAATTGGACTATTTAGAAAACACATCTTGAAAAATGGGCTGGAATTACGGCTGGAACAATTAGAAAATCTGACAAAAGAAATTACAACCACAATTTCATCAATAATCATAGCAAGTATTATTTCCTCATTGTTTCTTTCAACTTTTATTCATTTGTATACAGGTTTTTATATAGTCGTAGTCAAACTAGGATTGGAATATTGTGTCATGTGTTGAATATGTGTTATACTGGACCAAAGGCAAATTTGGCCCCCCACGGGACATTTTGTAATATGTGGAGGAGACATTTTTGGCTGTCAAAACTTGCAGAGTATTCCCACTGCTAGGGGCCAGGGTGCTGCTAAACATCCTGCAGTGCACAGGACCAACCCCCTCCCCCAAAGAGTAATCCGATCCAAAATGACAGTAATACTGATGTCACGAAACCTGGTAATATCTTGTAGAACTAATTTTACTTCATCTACAGTGTTCAACATTACTATGTCGTCTTTGAACTAATTTAGTCTATGTGTTAGGTTGCTGCTACAACCTGGTACTGAATGAAATGTTCCGTTGAGTTAATATAAAGAAATTTCCATAACTATCTCCCTATTGTTGGACATTAAGGTTAAGAGATTTTGCTATTGAAAATAGCAAAATGAACACTGGGCAATTTAAAAATTTTTAAATACTCCTTTTGGATTAATTCCCAGTTGTGAGATTAGAGGCCCACCGCAGAAAAGGAGACCAGTAATGTTTTGTGAGTAATAGTTCATTTTTAGGTTCTTAAGAGCAGAGACTTAATGTTTTAATTCCTAAAATTTAATACGCTGTCTTAAATATGCTATATCCCAGTAAGTGTACATTTAATATAAGTCTTCGTTATATTAGATCCAATTTACTAAGAATATTTTTAAAAGCTGGGATGATGATATTTTTTCCTTTGATCTCTGAAACATAGTTTTTAATATTAATCAATTTCCTAATGTTATATTATCCTTGTATTTTTTAAATAAATCTTATTCTATCATGAGTATTATCCTTTTTATATATTGATTGATTTGAGCTTTTGGTATTTCATGCTTGCCCTACTCATCTCTTTTCTTTGGCAGGAGACATAAATCTTTACTTCAGTTTTTGAAAGCGAGTGACTTTTCAGTCCTGAGCAGTACGGTTTGATACACAGACTCAGTTGGGTCAAGTAATAAAGAACCTGTTCTCTCTTTGTTTTGTGCCACCGTGTCTGATACGTTTGGACCTCAAAGCTCCAGAAATATGGCCAGTGCTTGGAAGATGCACTGAAGAATAAAGAAAGGAAAGATGATGTGGCTTCTGCAGGACAGAGAGTAAGAGGCTGATGAGAATAGTCGGAAAGGACAACCTGGGCAGCTTCTGGTCTGCCAGCTGGGCAGCAAGCAGTGTGGATATTATTATCAGTGTCTGTATTTCTGTTAGAAAAGGCAAATTCCACCATGTTGAGATGGCCACAAGGCTTCCTGGAGAGGGTATAGACAGCCCCATTGGGCTGGCTCATTCATTTATTCCCTGGTCACCATTAATGTCTCAGTGATGACTGCCGTGTCTGTTATGGCAAGAACTTGCTTCTGGATATAGTCCCTCAGGCAAAAATTCATAACAGCAGTGACTAGCGATTATATTTCTAATAATAGCACATAACCTTTGCAGAATGCTTTTGTAATTTTTAATGTTTTTAAACTTTAAAAACATTAAAGTGCTTTAAAAAGTGCCTGGCTTGTAGTAAGTGCAATGTGTTTTCTGTCATTATTGTAATTTTTTATTTGACTCTGACAAACACCCTATAAAATAGGTTGAACATAAATGACAAAGAAGAAAACTAAGCACAGATTGTCTAAGTTTATTTTCTGTCGTTGCCCAGCCTGTTTCAATATCATGACCCTGGTCAGAATTCTTTGGGTTCTGCTAAGAACAATGTCTTCAATCCTATGATCCCATCATTTCAGCACGTAAAATCAGACCCCCTCCTGATGCACGTCACAAGATAATTTATTCTCTGGGTACACTTGGATATTTAGAAACTTGAAGCAAGTTTTTCTGCCCCCCAAAGCTCATTGGCAACCTAAGGCTACAATATGACTGGGTGATTGGTTGTGTCAGTGTGTGCCATGCCCTGTCTAACTCATTCTCCATCACTGGTGCAGTAAAGCTAGTCCCATCACAGGCACGACTTCATTGAGCTCACTCTACATAGCTGTGTTTGCAGAGGCACCAAGGAATCCAAAGGCAATCTCTTAGAAAACCTTTTTGCTGCATTTCAAAAAATGTGTGTTAACTCAATGGGCTAGGAAAAAAAATGTCCTCTCTTAGTAACATAGCAGGGCCTTGCTGATCTCTGGCAGCTTCCAGCGCTTAAAGTGGGGAAGTGAAACCACTGCAGAAGTAAGTTACAGTTATCTCTAGGGCGTATGTAAACAGTTTGCCGAAATCATGTCCTCAGAGTAAAAGAAGAATCAAAGGGAAAGGTCGCTGTTGGCTTGCCTATTGAAAAGGTCAGATCTGAGTAAGGATAAGCAAGATCTGCAGGGTGCGTCAGCAAGGAGGACAGACACTCAGGAGAGACAATGGTTTAATTCCGGTCGGAATCCAAAGGCTCGAGATCCGGGAAGAATCCAAATTTCACTTCGAGTCCAAAGGCAAGAAAAATGCCAAGGTCCCAGTTCAAGACCGTGAGGCAGGAAAATTCTTTTACTCAGGAGACGGTTAGCTTTTTTGTTCTATTCAGGCTTTCAGTGGGTTGGATGAGGCCCACACACATCATGGAGGGCAGTCTGCTTTATTCACTCTAGTAATTGAAATGTTCATCTCATCCAAAAATACCCTCATGGAAACATCAGAATAATATTTGACCAAATGTTTGGGCACCTCGTGGCCCAGTCAAGTTAACACAAAAATTAATCATCACAGCTGGTATCAAAGGTGTATCAAAAGTTCCAAAGAAAGTCATCTGGGAACTGCTATAAGCAGAAGTCGCTGATCTTGACACGCACATGTATGGAGACAGATGTGCAGCTCACCACGGCCTCTTTGTGGAATACTGAAAATCAGGGGAGACATGAAGGAAGTGAAGACAGAGCATCTGCCTAGCAGGAGAAATTGACCATGCCAGAGTACTGCTAGTATTCCTGTGCTGAGAGCTTTTCCTAAATTGGACTATTTAGAAAACACATCTCGAAAAATGGGCTGGAATTACGGCTGGAACAATTAGAAAATCTGACAAAAGAAATTACAACCACAATTTCATCAATAATCATAGCAAGTATTATTTCCTCATTGTTTCTTTCAACTTTTATTCATTTGTATACAGGTTTTTATATAGTCGTAGTCAAACTAGGATTGGAATATTGTGTCATGTGTTGAATATGTGTTATACTGGACCAAAGGCAAATTTGGCCCCCCACGGGACATTTTGTAATATGTGGAGGAGACATTTTTGGCTGTCAAAACTTGCAGAGTATTCCCACTGCTAGGGGCCAGGGTGCTGCTAAACATCCTGCAGTGCACAGGACCAACCCCCGCCCCCAAAGAGTAATCCGATCCAAAACGACAGTAATACTGATGTCACGAAACCTGGTAATATCTTGTAGAACTAATTTTACTTCATCTACAGTGTTCAACATTACTATGACGTCTTTGAACTAATTTAGTCTATGTGTTAGGTTGCTGCTACAACCTGGGTACTGAATGAAATGTTCCGTTGAGTTAATATAAAGAAATTTCCATAACTATCTCCCTATTGTTGGACATTAAGGTTAAGAGATTTTGCTATTGAAAATAGCAAAATGAACACTGGGCAATTTAAAAATTTTTAAATACTCCTTTTGGATTAATTCCCAGTTGTGAGATTAGAGGCCCACTGCAGAAAAGGAGACCAGTAATGTTTTGTGAGTAATAGTTCATTTTTAGGTTCTTAAGAGCAGAGACTTAATGTTTTAATTCCTAAAATTTAATACGCTGTCTTAAATATGCTATATCCCAGTAAGTGTACATTTAATATAAGTCTTCGTTATATTAGATCCAATTTACTAAGAATATTTTTAAAAGCTGGGATGATGATATTTTTTCCTTTGATCTCTGAAACATAGTTTTTAATATTAATCAATTTCCTAATGTTATATTATCCTTGTATTTTTTAAATAAATCTTATTCTATCATGAGTATTATCCTTTTTATATATTGATTGATTTGAGCTTTTGGTATTTCATCTAAGTTTTATTTGCAAAAGAGTTTGGTTTATAATTTTATTTTTTTGTGCTGTGTTTGTCTAGGCATGGACAGAGGGGGCGGGGGTGGAGAAATACTCACATTCCTAGAGTGGGAAAGTCGTAGAAGGAAGCAGAGAAGAAAATCACTTGAAGGAATAAATGTATAAGGGGAAAAAAGACAGTAAATCATCAGAAAAATAGTATGATGCCAGATTAACATAAATTTCTCTAAGTGAATGAATGCATGAATAAATAAATAGCTTTTCATCATAGGAAAACTTATTCAGTTCTCTCCCATACATCAATTATTCAGCAAATATTAAGCACCTACTATATCCAGCCATTGTGTTGGGTGCTATGGATATCATAGTAAATAATTTATTCTGTCTAGAGGATATAGCCATATCTTGTGATTTACATTCTAGGCAATACTACTCTTAACCCAAAGTGCTAGGGAAAGATAAGTGATTTCTTTAATTACAAACTTAATATGCTTAATGCCAAAAAAACTGAATACTGAAAAGCTTACATGGATCTACAGTTCTATTACCACTCAAATATAACTGCTAACTGCTGTTCTTACTATATATAAATGTGTAACAACCTCAAAGTGATTAAAACAATAATTTATTATTACCTTTCAGAGTTCTGGGCCTGATTGGCTCAGTGGGGCAGTTCATTTTTTTCTTTTAAAAGCTTTTTTAAAAAAATATTTTTAATTTTTCCATTATAGTTGACATACAATATTAATTAGTTTCAGGTATACAACATAGTGATTAGACATTTACATACCTTACAAAGTGATCACCCCAATAAATCTAGTACCCAACTGATACTATACATAGATGGCAAGATTTTATTTATTCATTTATTCATTTATTTATTTATTTTTATAGCTAATTCCATTGTATATGTGTTCCACCTCTTCTTTATTCATTCATCTGTTGATGAACACCAGTTGCCTCCATATCTTGGCGATCGTAGATAATGCTACAATAAACATATGG
>NW_011888840.1:3567750-3602061 GCF_000151845.1 Pteropus vampyrus | reverse complement strand
TGCACATTTCCCTTCAAAGTAGTATTTTGGGTTTCTTCAGATAAATACCCAGAAGTGGGATTACTGGGTCCTTCTTTGTCTCTTATTATACTTTGTTTTAAAGTCTGTTTTGTCTGGCATAAGTATGGCTATCCCAGATTTCTTTTCATTTTCATTTTCATGAAATATCTTTCCCATCCCTTTACTTTCAGTGTATGTATAAGAATCTTGTTTTCTTACTCATTCAGCCATCCTATCTTTTGATTGGAACATTTAATTCTTTTTCATTTGAAGTGCTTGTTGATAGATACATACTTATTGCTATTTTATTATCCATATTTTTAATCTCTTCTTCTCCTTCTCCTTAAAGAAGTCCCTCCAGCATTTCCTGTAACACTTGCTTGGTGGTGATGAACTCTTAGGTTTTTTCGTTTTTTTTTTTTTTTTGTCTGCTCTTTATCTGTCCTTTGATTCTAAATGAGAGCTTTGCTGGGTAGAGTAATCTTGGTTGTAGGTCCTTGCTTTTCACCATTTTGAATATTTCCTGCCAATGCCTTCTGCAAAGATTCTGTTGAGAAATCTGCTGATAGTCTTATGGAAGCTCCCTTGTAGGTAACTAACTGCTTTTCTCTTGATGCTTTTAAGATTCTCTCTTTGTCTTTAGCATTTTAATTGTGGTGTGTCTTGGTAAGCCTCTTTGCATTCATCTTGTCTGAGACTCTGTGCTTCCTGGGCTTGTATGTCTATTTCCTTCAACAGGTTAGGGAAGTTTTCCACCATAATTTCTTCAAATAGGTTTTCAATTTCTTGCTCGCTCTCTTCTGTTTATAGTATTCCTAGGATGCAAATGTTGGTATGCTTGATGTTGTCACAGAAGCCACTTAAACTATCTTCATTTTTTTGGAATCTTTTTTCTTGTTGCTGTTCTGACTGGGTGCCCTCTGCTACCTCATCCTCTAAAATGCTGATTTGATTCTCCTCTTCATCCAATCTGTTGGTTCCCCAAAATGTACTCATCTTGGCTATTGTATTCTTCATTTCTGACTGGTTGCCTTTTATGTTTTTCATCTTCATTTTTATATTTTCTATCTCTTTATTATAAAGTTATCACCAAATTCATCTACTCTTCCCCTAAGTTCATTGAGCATCCTTATATCCAGTGTTTTGAACTCTGCATCTGTTAGATTACTTGTCTCCCTTTTGCTTAGTTCTTTTTCTGGAGCTTTGTTCTGTTTTTTCATGTGGGATGTGTGTCTTTGTCTCCCCATTTTGACTGCCTCTTTGAGTTTGTTTCTGTGTGTTAGGTAGAGCTCCTAAGTCTCCTGGTCAGTAGAGTGGCCTTATGGAGTAGATGTTCTATAGGGCCCAGTGGCAGAGTCTTGCCTGGTCATCTGAGCCAGGTTCTCAAATTATGTCCCTTGTGTGGGTTGTCTGTGTTCTCCTCTTGTAATTGAGCCTTGGTTGCTGTTTACATGTTGATGGGAGGAATTGATCCTTGGGCTTATTGGTTGTGAGGATTGGCCAGTCAAGGGCTGAACCTACAAAGCAGGATTCACTTTAGCAGGGCTCTGGTGCCTGTCCAGTCTGCCCTTCGAGTGCATCTTCCCCAGATACAGCCCTGGGTGGTGCTCCTGCTCTGGCTCCAGCTCCAGTCGAAGCAGGCCACTGGGATGCTGTCCTAAGGGCCTCCTGGGAGGGACCCAGCTGCAGGCCAAGTTCAGCTGCAGCCTGTGCAGACACTTCCAGGGCCACCTGGTAAGAGTCACCAAGCAATCCACATATGGCTGCCACTTGTGCTGGGCTTAGAGGTGCCTTAAGAAGCCAAGCCAGGAACTGAGGCTGGCTGCCACTAGTGCCAGGCTTGGTGCTGCTCAGCGGGAAGCATGCTCAGGGCATGCTGAGGCCAGTTGCTGCTTCTTTGGGTTTTGTGAGCCTTTGAAAGATTTTAGGAAATCTGCAGCATGAGCCATTTGTATGGAAAAAAACCACAGGAGGCAGCTTGGGTGGGCCTGCTAGTTGGGAGAGGTGTGGTCTCAGGGAATCACCTGAGCGGGGCAACCTGTGTTGATGGAGACCCACATATGGTGGCTGCCTGTGTCTGCATGCATGCCAGGAGGAGGGAGGACTCAACAAAGGAACAATGCATACCGCCAGTACTTTTGTCCAGAAGAGAGCCTCCCCTCCAGCCCTTGCCCTGTAGGCAGAAAACTCAGTGTCTCCTCGTGTATCCTTGGTGCTCTTCGGGCAGCCACCCCAGCACTGGAGCTCAGAGCAAGTGAGTCTGTCACCAAGTAAATCCCTGTGTGGGCCCTTTAAGAGAAACATCTGTGACTCCCACAGCCCTCCTTCTCACTCAGCCACAATCTCAACTTGTTTTCATAGCCAGAAGTATTGGGGACTTCTCTTCTCAGCACTCGAACCCTAGGCTGGGGAGGCCGGTGTGGGGCCGGGATCCCTCGCTCCTCTGGGAGTACCTCTGCAGCCAAGATAACCCTCATGATTCTCGACTGCCACACATGGTTGTGGGACCAGGCCATTTCATGTCTTCACCCCTTCCACCAGTCTCAAGGTGACTTCTTATGTATGTCTCAGTTGTAGGACTTCTGTTCCTCCAGACCTCAGCTGACTCCTAGTGATGGTGGTTCTGTAGTTTCATTGTAATTTTGATGTGATTGTCAGAGGCGGACAGCACAGCATCTATCTTCTACGCCATCTTGACCAGAGATCTCGGTGGGCAATTCTTACTTGGAGTTCCTCAGATAGTGACAGAGGGCATCTTATTCCACCTAACCTCTCCATGTGGCTAGCTTGGGTTTCCTCACAGCATGGTGGTTTCAGGGTACTCAGACTTCTTACATAGCAGTTGGTTTCCCTCAGAATAAGTGTTCTAAGAGACATAAGCAGAGCTGCAAGGCTTATTAGGACCTAGTCTCAGAAGTCACACAGCATGACATTGATCAAAGCTATCATAAGTCAGGCCACATTCAAAAGAGCAGAGAGATAGACTGAAATTCTGGCTTGTGTGTATAGGGGGGAAGGAAAACATGATGTTCAGCCATCTTGGAGACAAGCTACCACAATAGCTTATCTTTGTCAATATGACTTTTCGGTAATTTTTTTACCTAATCAAATTATAACCATTAAAAATCAGAAAATTAACATCGATAATAACTACCGTTTAATCCTCAGAACTTATTTTTGTCAGCGATTCCAACAAAAGAATCCAGTTTAGAATCACACTCTGCATTTAGTTGTCAAAATGCTTTAGTCTCTTTCAGCTTGGAACAATTCTTCTATCTTCCCTTGATTTTCATGTTTCATGACCTTGACACCCTTGAAGAGTACAGGCCAGATAGTACATAGAATGCCCCTCAATTGGAGTTTTATATGATGTTTTCCTGTGATTTTATTATATACCACAGAGGTGTTGCTGTCAATTCAAATCTAATTGAGCCTCTCTAATAAATTTTAAATTTTAGTTGTATTTTTCAGCTCCAGAATTTCCACTTGGTTCTTTATAATAATTTCTCTTTGTGGATAGTTTCTATTTGATGTGACATTGATGCCATACCTTTGTTTCTTTAATTTTAGTTTCCTTTAGTTATTTGAACATATTTATAATGGCTACATTGAAGTCTTTTTTAAATCCAACATCTGGTCCCTCTCAGAGACAATTTCTGCTGCCTGCTTATTCCTCTGTGTATGGGTCATGTTTTCTTATTTTTTTACATGTCACAATTCTTTGTTGATAACTGAAAAGTTCAGATAATGTATTGTAGCAGTTCTGGATTTGCCCCTCTCCTGAGCTTGCTGTTGTCGTTTGCTTATTTCTTTAGCGACTGGTTGGACTGTTTTAGTGAAATCTGTCCCCCACCACAGTGTGAAGGCTCTTCCGAGGACTCAACTTTGGGCATGCGCACTCTCATTCTGAGATGATCAGATATTTTCTCAGGGCTCTCTTTGACTCTTTTCCTGATCACACCCAGCTTTTAACCTTCACTAATTGCCAGTTAAGTGCTCTATTTTTTTTGACACTACCCTAGGGTAGGTATAAATTGCTCCACAATTATTCAATTATCCAGTTAAACTTGGGCTCCTTTTCAGGAGTAGTTTTGAGGTCACTGTTTGAGGTTTGTTCTCATCCCAGATAGGCTCTTCTTAGCTGTCTCTTTCCCAGGTTCTCTCTGGTAAATTAGCTGGCCTCTGATTTAGCCTATATCTCTCATGAAGCTACCTGTCTCCTCTTAATTGCTTTCCACCAAAATGCCATTGTTTTTGAGAGTGCCCTCAGGCTTGAACTTTCTCACACTCTACTTCACATAAAGTCAGTTCCTTCTAGGAGAGCTTCAGAGCTCTCTGTTTGATGGCCTACCTTCCCATGTCAGAAAAATCTCTGTGCCATGGCTGCGGAGTTGGGGCTGGCGACGGTGCTGCACTCCTCCCTCAGTGATACCTGTGCTTTTGGGCAGGTACTGCATGGAGATGTCAGCCTCTGTTCCTAACGGCTTGCCTCTCCTAGTGCAGGATCTCTGCTCTAAGCAGTGGTGAGGATGGTTGTGACCCCAGTATTCTCAGCATGCTGCACCTGAGGTAAAGCCTCTGCTTTACGACTATGGCTAGGTGGAAGCAGGGAGCCCCAGACCTCTCAGATGCATTCACCTGGAGTTTAGCCTTTGCAACCAGCAGCTAGGAGAGAGAAAAATGCTGGCGGCCTGCCCCTTCAGAGAAAATTTTTAAAAAGCCCTTGACTGGGAGCCTCATCAGCATCCTCTTGACGCTCCACGATGTATCCTTCTTAGGCTCCGTCCCAGTCCTGACCCCGCCCTTCTACTTGGACCATTACGACAGCCTCCTACCTTTGTTCCTGCCGATTCTTCACCAACAGCTCAGTTAATTCACTTCCTTAAGAAACTCATCAAGGGTCTCCTGGAAGGCGTGCACACTCAGTCTTCATTTATCTCTTCAACCCTGTTGTTAGTGTTTCACCTCTGTCGCTGTATGTTCCGATCCCTCTGGCAGCATGGAGGAGAAGGATGCAGCTTTCGTTGAGGCATATGATGTGTCAGGCCTTATGCTAAGTGTTTCCCATGTCATAGTTCATTTACTCTTCAAAAAAATCCTATAAATTTGGTATTTTATTTTAGATGATAAAATGGAAGCTTAGTAAAGTAACTAGACCACTATCTCACAACTAGAAAGTGGGAGCCTGGGTTAAATAGAAATGGAATGTAGAGTCTTTGACCTTAAGCGTGGCATGTGATTGGGATAATACCAATGCGACAGTTAGTGAATGAATTAATACGTTGTGTTCAACTGCTTTTTTCCCCTAATTTCATAACGGTTTATTTTCTCCCTCTCTAAATTATAACTACATCCAGAGCAAAGATCACATTTCACACTAATCGTATCTTTTAGCCTCAGTGCTCTGTGGGGTCTAAAGTAAGCACCCAGTAAATTGGTGTTAGGGGACAGTGAGTATAAAGACCGGATATTTATGCAATAAGTAAAAAGTCTGGAATAGTAAGACAAGTTCAGGTTTCAATAAATGCCAGCCAGAGAAAGAATCTCAGAGGGGAGGCGACCCACTCTAGATCACACAGCAACTTAGAGACAGACTAGGCAGAAACCAATCCCTCAGGCTCCCCGCCCAGCATGCCTTCCCCAGAGCCCACTGGGTGCTTAAGTCAGCACAGCACACCTGGTGGACCGCTTTTCTCCTAGTGAACTCTTACCTGTAGAAACGTCGCTTTAGAGTCGTTTCTTGGAAGCCCGGCCAGAATGCTGCAGTCTGATCGAGATGCCCCTGTTATCTACTCCTTTGCACTTTGGACATTCCCCTGCCATAGCAGCATCTTGGCAGGGAGCATCCCCACTAACTTACTTGCCTGTTCTTCCATTAGACTAGAAACTTTCTCAAGGCAGGGACCAGGCCTCCTTTGATCTTGTGAGACTGTTGCCTAACACAGCATCTGGCACATGGCCTCCTAATGGATGCTTAGTGGATAAATGATTGCAATCCAGGTAACCTAATGTGATGTGAAGGTCACGGTCAGCAATGGCTTCTTCAAGAAGGATGCAATTGATGTGAAATGAAGGATGCATCCAGTTAACCAGGTAGTGGTAGGTGAAATAACACAACATGTTCCTTTGTTTCACAAATATTTGAGGTGTCCATGTGTATTTTTTGCTTCTGTTGAGAAAACAGCTAATATGACAGACACGTCTTTGCCCTCATGTGGAGATTACAATTTAGCAGCAAAGGTAGATAAGAGACAAACACGTGAATAAGATAATTTCCTTCCGATAGTAGTCAGATGCTTTGAAGAAAACAAAAAGGGAAAACGTGGTAGAGAATGGCTGGGTTGAGGAAGTTCCTTCAGCTAAAGTGATCAAGGAAGGCCTCTCCCAGGAGGTGACATTTCAGCTGAGACTCACGAGATGAGAAAGAGCCAGCCTTACAGATGGGAATGTTCTGGGAGGAAGGACTAGCCGGTGCAAAGCTCCCGAAGTGGAGAGACTTGGAGGTGTACAGAGCACAGCAAGGGGACCAGACCGGGCTGGAGCACAGGATGAGGAGGAGAGGGATGAGGCGGCTGGACAAGCAGGGACCAGATCGCGGAGGACCTGGAGGCCCAGGAAGACACCCAGAGGTTCCTCTCAGCACAGTGGGAAGCAAGGGGAGGGTTTTTGGCAGGAGAGGTGATATGCTCTGATTTGTGTGTTGAAAAGGTCGCCCAAGGTGGGAGTCAGGTTAGAGAGTGAGTGGTGGGTGACCCCCAACTTCAGAGCTGAGTCCCAGCACCCAGTGGGGCTTTCATTCATCATTTGAGAGGGAGCCAGGAGCTAAAGACAAGGAGCCATATATGTAAGAAATTTGTAAGCTTTTTAACTTCCTTATGTTTGCTGTTTTTGTAACCTCGTATTCTGTAAAATCCTTAAGCGTCACAGATTTATCTTTGGAGAATGGGGCAATAAAGTGGAGCCAAGGATAAGAAATCCCACGGTGTAGAGTAGAAGGAGGCAGCTGACCAAGGAGAATAAAGTAGCCAAGTCTCTGGGGCATGCAGCAAAAATGGAAGGAAATACCAGAACCAGCAGGTTTGGGCTTGAGAAGCAGAAAGGGAGAGAGAAAGGGAGATTTTACATCTAATTATATTATTTAGTTGTATAGGCAGCCCCTTTATCACATAGCATTTTATAGCTCAGCTCTTTCAACAGTCTCTAATTACATTGCCTAATTAACACCTACTTCACTCACCAGCATTTAACTCTTTCCTTGATTTTGGCAGCAGGGCCCTACGTGGATAATGGTTTTATTGGCAATAAGGAGCCGACTTGAGGTGCTTAAGATGTGATGATGAAAAGCAGGATGGAGAATGATTTTTATCTTATTAGGCTGTAGAAATTTCTGGATGCAGAGAGGTCAGCTGGGCAGCCAGCCCAGCAATCCACACCCCAGCTGCTGGTGGTTTATTAGAGCAGCTGTAAAAAGGAAACCAACCTGAAGACAAGGGAATGGGTAGGTCCGAGACTCTTCTTAATTTTCCTTCTGGTCTTTCTACCTGGATTGCAAATACTCCTCTGCACAATTTGAAGGGACTTTTTTTTTTTTTTCATCTCCAAGTTCACGAATGCTATGCTCAGCATGTGATAGTTAACACAGTGAAGCTTATGAAATAATTCTTCGAGAAAGAAATAGGCCATAGAGCTAACTGGGTGAGCAAAAATAGGTCATGACATGAGCATAGAAGGGCTGCTGGCCAAGGCTGGAGCCAGAAGGCAGCCATCTGCTGGGACACAGGGCAGGGCCCAGCTTCTCTGCTGAGGTTCATTTCCACTTCCGGCCACGAGCCCCTGCTAGCACCACTGTGCTGAAAACAGGCGCTGCTCCTTAACCCCTTGGGAAGGGAACATCTTCCTGTCGTGTCGCCACTTTGAAAGGTGGGATTCCATCTCAGCATTCTAATCCTGGCTTCTCAGCTCTGTGACGTTGCTAAGTCACTTACATGTTTTATTTTTTTTTGAATCCTGGTTTTCTCAGCCGTAAAATAGGAAGTGATAATACTTACCTAAGGATTTTGAGAGTTCAGTTAAAGAATTAGAAAGTTGAATACCTAGGTACGCAATTAATATTCCTTTCCACATAGCAAAACGGCTATGTCACTTTGCAGCCAAAGTGACAAAGCTGTGTGTCATATAATATCACTGGCAAACTTGCCACTGGGCAAACTATTAACACCTGAGTGCCTCAGTTTCCTCATTAGTAACATGAGGATGATCAAAATAGCACTTATGTATGGGTTGTTAGGGGGATTAAAAGAGTTAACGTGGAAAGTGCTGAGAACGGGGTCTGCTGCACAGTGAATGGATTAGGTTTTTTTCTTCCTGTCCCCAGAGTGCCAGACGCATTTAGCATGGGCGTTTAGACTTTTCCATGTTTCTAAGAACTAAATCACTTGAAAATGTTCAAGTCGATACAAGTAATGGAATTCCCTTTCTTAGAACTGCCTTTTGCCATGAGTCAAAATTTCCAACAAAGTTGCTGGAAATTTAAGCGAAACAACCTTTATAAGAACAGACTTGTGTTGCCAGCTGTACCTTTTGTGCTTTCTCACGCTTCGCCATCCCATCCCCGGTTGCCGCTGCCCAGACTGTGGTATGACTCCTCACAGCTTCTGGGAGGAGTGAGGGGAGGGGAGTAGTGTTCATCAGAAAGGCATTGAGCCCCTTACCAGATGCAAGTCAGAGAAAAACGTCCACAGTGGATGTGGCCTGTGAGGGGCAGTCGGGACAGAATGAGGCTCCAGGAGGAGTCAGCCTATGAGGGACCTTGAAGGAAGACCTTCCTCATACTTTGGCAACTTGGCAAAATCCGAGGATCTTAATGCAATCTTTAGGTCAAGGTATCAAACCATGGAGAACACCTTGACACTGTGCTGTTTGGGGGCATCCTTCTGTATCTGTTATGTCAACAGCAGTCTTCAGAGGAAGGGAGTGCTCGAAACCACAGTTGATGGCTATGACTGGGAACAAAGATCAAGAGGAGAAAAAGGTGTTGGAAGTTGAACATTTGAGACAAGATAGAAAAGAATGGAATGAATGACTACTTCTTCCCCTTGGGACAGCAGGCACAATTGTTTGAGTTATGGTTTAGGAGGCAGGTGCCAGAGATGAAAATTTCCTGATGGCTCTGAAGGACTCTTATGATATATTAGGTGACAGATGACATGTCCCGACAGCTTCCGGTCAGGTTTTACATGGCAGAATCTGGAGCAGTGCATCAGTCTATTGCCAGAGCTGGATAAAGAACAAGAAGAGAAGTCTCATAATAGGTTCTTTCACCTTAAACATTTTAGCTTCCACATATCGGTCCAGCCAGTTTTCTGAGCTCAGGGTCACAGTAAACAGGCTGCTCTGCAGAAAAACTGAAAAATTGACCTGGGGCTTGGAGAGAGAAAAGGGAATTCAAGAAACAGATCTCTCTGCACTAGCCTGCATCCAGTGACTGACTGTCGTGGAGGTTGTGAAGGCCTGCTCATCTCAGCCTGGGACAATCCTGAGGGCCCTTCTAGTTCTAGAGCTCCTCATGGCTCAATGCCATGTGAGTCGTGACCAAGATCTTTCTGACTCTAGAGACTAAACTCTTAACTACTACACTATTGTGATAGAATGAAACCATATAGAAAAAAGTAGGGAGTGAAAGAAGGAAGAACTAGCTCAGTGTCTTTTTGGTGACTACTTAGGCCAAGCGCTGTTGCCTGCATCTGCCTTTTTCTGCTCATAGGGTCATAGTGGGTGGGAGAGTCAGCCATATGTATGTGATTGGGGACAGGACAGATAGCTTTTGTGTCATATTTCCTATTGGGTTTTACTGGTTAGTCAACAGAAATTGCTGACTCATAGAGACACAAATAGCAAGATCCAGAGATAATGTTTTAGAAAGTACAAGAGATGGAATATTAAGATGTGGGGTATGCAGCCATGTCCTACATGGTTATTTGGATAGCAATGGAACTGATGCAATCAGAGCACATAGTGGTATCCATGTGAGCTTTACTAGTTCCTGGTTCTATCCTGAGGAATCTGCTCTATTTCGAACTCATAGTATCATTCTAAGATCCTTCTGGGCATCTGTCCCTCCTTCTATCCATCCAGCAAGTCATCATTCATATGGTACCTATTGTATGCCAGGAACTCTGTTACTTCCTGGGATTCAAAGATAAAGATTAGTACCTGCTTGCAGGGAGTCTCGTGTCCTATAGAGTTCACAAGTATTTTTTATATAATGACATACTTGCTTGAATCTGTTGGCTTGGGATAAATTATGCGCAATAACAAATGATCCAAATCTCAGTGGCTTACAGCAGTGGTTTATTACTTGATCTTTATAGGTTGGCTGAAGCTCTGCTTCACGTCTTCTTAATTATGGGACCAAACTAGTGGGAGCAGCCTCTGCCTAGAATATGCTGATCTCATGGCAGAGGGGAGAGAGAGAGAGGAGAAATAGGGAAAAGCTCTGAAGCTTTGAAAGCTTCTGCATACATTTCATTGGCCAAAGCAAGTCACATGACCAAGCATGACATCAGCAAATCAACCTTGGGCAGTTAACAGTTAACAGTTGGCAGTTAACAGTTGAGAAGAAAATCTATTCTACCATAGTGCTGGCTACATAAGAGTTAAGCTGTAGGCACAGACAGCAGGCAGAAAGGCACCAACATTTTGGAGATCCTCTTCATTCTCTTGATTGATTGATACATTTTAATTGAACCTACAGATTTTTTTTCTGTCCAAACTTTAGAGACAACCTCTGCCAGAGCTAAGATAGTGCAGAGACAGTATCAGAATTACTGTTACATTGGAGGTCTGCATAAAAATTTTAGCAAACTGAGAAGCAGCTGTCATGACAAGCTGCTTCATTGATGTTGCTATGAGTCAGGGATGTTTTACGGAAAAGGCATTGGGCTTGGAAGCCAGACACGCCTGGGTTGGAGTCCTGCCCTGCCACTTACTAGCTGTGTGATTTTGAGGAGTCATTTGGCCTCTCTGATTTTTAATTCTCTCATCTGTAAATCAATGGTGGTTGGGAGAAAGGGAAATTGCTCTGTAAACAGTGCAGCACTATTCAAACGTTCAGCTTTTGTGAAAACTCAATGGAAAATGTCTTTAGTGGGCAGTTCTGTTTTTTTCCATTGCTGTGGGAAGCTGGTGCACAGAATAAGAAAGTTTACTGACAGCAGCTGAGATGTGCTGAAGCTGGTAATTACCTCTGAGATGGGTTGAGTTTTGATTGTAAGTGTGCCAGGCAAACCTATCAATGAGACATGTGCCCTGATGAAATGCTGACAGTCTGTTTACACAGAGGCAGCTGTGATATTATAAAAGAATGAAAGGCATGCTAGAGGTCTCAGTCGTTATGGAGGATATGACTTCCATATATCTGTGTGGTTGATTGTTCTGGGGCAGTAAAAACCTGGTACAAACATGAGCAAAAGAGTTCCTGAATTTTAATGATTCAGTATCCTAGAGATGGATGAAACCTTAGCAATGATTGAGTCCAATTCCTTCTCTATAGATAAGGAAACTGAGACCCATAGAAGTTAATAAACTAGATTTTATATCACTTACTCTCAGCTAGGCATAGCATTAATGTATGAGTGGCTATTAATACAGAGAGAAAAACTCACCTGTCTTTTATTGAATGAATGTGCTAACACATTAATCTCTAAAACATTTAATATTTAGCATTCTCACTTCTGAATATTTATTCACTATTTACACGTTATCAACCAAAGCATAAAAACTTAACATTAAATTTCCCCGGACACTTAAACATTGATTACAGATTTGTAATCAAGATCTTACATAAACAAATAATTAAAACTACAAATCTAATAAATCAGATTCTTTTATGTGCCCTAAACACTTTAAGAAGCAGACAACGCAAAACAGAATATCACTTTGATTACAGAAATAATTGTACTACGAGGAAATGGTTTCTGAGACACTGGAAAGCTGGAGGGGAGATATTACCCGCAGGGGCCAGGAAACCTAGTCTGTTTTCTTCTGTATGCAGAGGGGGCTTGGCTGATGCTGTGTGGCTTAAAAACGAGGGTGGTTTATGAGCATATTTTCAATTAAGTGCATGGATTATTGGCATAAATTCTTCCTGAAATGATACAGTCCCGTAGCAAAACCCGTAGCAGGGGCTGTAGAGTACTGGAAATTAGTAACTCAGTTTCCCACCCCAAGGACAAAACTCCCAGAGGGGCACAACCCTTTGGGGAGCTCTGGGGGCCAAGGGAGGGGGCACTATGTGTGTGCTTAGCTCTCTATGGGCCCGGACTTCTGATAATATCGTGTATCCCTGGCTAATTCTACCAGGAACTTTCCAGGGGGAGAGCAAGGCAATGAGAAAGGTCTCTTTTCCCTGATACGTAGCCTACCCAAAGAGCTGCACTCACTTGCACTACTCAGTAAGAAAAGTGCTGTGCCAGGAATTTAAATTTCTTTATTCTCCCTGTTCTAATCTTTCCTCTTAATTTTATAGATTCTCAAGGTTATGACTTTTAAACTTTTCCAGTATTAGTCATTTTTATAGGATATGATGTTTATAATTGCTCAGAGTTGCTGAATTTATAAAAGCCTTGAAAAGGAAAAGAATAAGCAAGCCAGGTTTATAGGCTCAGGAGTTTTGACACAGAATTGGCCATTGCTAGGATCACTCTGACTGCGTGGTCCCAAATGTTTCCCAGGCCCCTCTGAATTCCAGTAGCAGGGTGGGAAAAGGGGAAGGGGGAAAGGGGGAGGTATGCCCCTCCTTTTACAGGCATGATCCAGAGTTTTTATCACTTCTGCTCATTTTCATTTGAGCATTTGGCCACATCTAGCAGTAAGGGAAGCTGGAAATATCCTGTCCAGGGCCCAGATGAAAATTAAATGTATTAGTGTAAAAAGCGGGACAGTCCAGCACTGGGTAATGTCTAACAGTGTCTGCCACGGTGCATGCTTTTGGCCTCCGAGTGTTCGTGGGCACCCTTCACACAAAGACGCCTATGCCTCTCCAAGGGAGACAAGCCTCAGATCCCAAATGCTTTGATTCAGCTCAAACACTTGAGTTATAAGCAGTCGGGGCCACGTGTAAGTCCTGGTGGTATGACAACTTAAACGATGATGCCCTCCCCCTCCTCCCCCCTCAAAAAAAACCACACAAAACTCTTTCATAGCCAGTATACAGTGGCCACACAGGAACAGGAAAACTGCACTAAAAAGTCCCGTTCAGAAGAGGGATGAAGAGAAAACACATAAATGAGTGGCCCAGGGCAATGATCAGCTCCCACTGGGCAGGAACTGAGAAGACTTTCTTCTCTGCCAGTGAGTGAGTTGCTTGGTCAGCCCATGAGGAGGAACCGCCCTTGGCTGACATGCCCTGTGGCCTTTGACTTTTCCCTTTGGGAGGTTCAGCCTTGTCCATGAGAAATAGCATTTCAAGATCATGCCCTGGTGGGGGCTGCAGAGCTTTCACAGTCTCCACCTGCGGGTGTGGAGTGGGAGCCTGGAACATGCTTCTGGGTTGAGGGCTTCCTTAGGTCAGACTTGGAGCTTCCCAGGCAATAAAATTCTCCAAGAAACCCCTAAGTCTATTTGCTTGTAATCCATTTCATGTGCAAATAACGCCAGCCAAGATCTGGTTTGACAGTAAGCTTTATTTACTGACCCCCATGCTCTGCCTAACCCCCAGGTCTCAATCTAAGTGCAGTTGTCCTGAGTCTCCCTAAGAAAACAGGCTTGAGTGGGAAGGCAATACCCTTAGTTCCATCTTTGCTGTGGCATCTGGCAGCAAACTCTGGATAGTGGTGCTTGAAAAAGGCTTGAGGACAAAGTCTTAGTTTTTGCTTAGCCCCCTCTAAGGATTCCATGGTTTCATCAGATATCTCTCTCTCTCTCTCTTTCACTCTTCGTCTCTCGGCTGTGCTGTCTTTGGGGTTTATTCTCACTCAGGCCAGCTCCACTAACGCACTGAATCGTACAGTCTTGATTTTAGAAGAGGACACACATGATCTCTTCCAGCGTCCATACGTGAAATCTTAGCGAGGTTGCTGATTGGCCCACCTCTAGTCAGTCCTCGTGCCCAGAAAATAGACTTTTTTGGTGATTAGCCGAGTCATTGGACTGCCATAGTGTGGGCCATCATGACGGGGGAACTGGCCAGGACCACATCAAGGGCAGAAGAGTCAGCTGCCCAAAAGAAATTGAAGGGCTGCTGCTCTCAGACGAAAGGGGAAGGTGTGGTTGGCAAGCAAAAATGGAAGCTAACCAGGACGTCTGGCCACCAGCTGGTGCAACTGCTCTCCAGGACCTAGAAGGCTTAGTAAAGATGGGTGGAACTAAGTAATTGTTACTTTTAGTTTTTAATAAGATTTATTAAAACCGGGGCCATATCTCTTCAACTTCCCCTTACCAAGAATTTATTGTTGCTTCAGACAGCCAAGCAGGCCAGGGTGGAAACCAAAAGGAGACAGAGAAGCGTCATTCCCTCTTCAAACCTGATGCTCCTGTGTGGTGTTTCTACCTGGCCCTGTGCCTGGTCCTGCCCTCTGCCGGAGGAAGCTCAGAACGAAGCTTCTCTCTCCCTCCTCCTCTCTTTCTCTTTGCCTCTGTCTCCAGAAGAGTCTCTCATGCTGGTGCCCCTTCTCTGATCTGGCCAGTGGGGAGCCTCTGCATGCGGGGTTAGGCTCTGAGCTAGGAGACAGGTGCCAGGCCGGCAGACAACACACAAGGTTAAAGTTAAGTCCTTTACCCTGGCAGGAGGTGGGACAGGGCAGAGGCCAGCGAGGGCGCGTGGTGGCCTGCACCCCATGTCTCTTTGTCCACAGTCCCTCTCCTCTCCCACACAAACCCACGTTCTCCAACCGGCTCTTCCTTTCACCCACATATCCATCCCCAGAATTTTCCGAGTGTGTACACTGCACAGACAAAGCTGATCTCCACGTGTTTGAGGAGCTGTCAGGATGATAAAGCACTTGGACAATACTTACTCCTCTGAAGCTGTGCCCCTCCGCCCACCACCCTTCCAACACCCACCTTCCTCAAGTTCCTTGAGGACCCGTCTAGCCCCAGCTTCCCAGCGTCTTGTCTCATTACCCCACTCCCGCTGGTGGGACGATTGAGAGGCGTACATGGGACAGAAAGCAGGGAGCAGCACAGACGCCGTGCGGTTTGGGGAGATGGCTTCCTGGCCCTGCTGCTTCTCTCTCATCAGCAGCCGCAGGCAGCGCTCAGCACTAGGATTCAGATCAGGAAGAAAACCCAGTCCTCCACTGAGCTGGGAGCCCCAAACAGCATCCTCCAAGGCAGGTTGCTCTGGCTTTCCTCGCTCGGGTCCCAGGACTGCCTACCGCACCCCACAGCCCTGGGGGCCAGTGAAGCTGTGCCTGGAAACCAAGAGTAACTGAGGGGTTCTGGCAATACTCTAGATGAATCTGAAAGGGTAATCAGCTAAGGTCAGGCACTTTGGGAATTTGTCACGTTGGTTGGGAATTCGCCATTCCTTGAGGTGCCTGGAGGCAGAAGCCCTGTTTACAGCCGCTGGTCGCTGGTCGGAAGTGTGGGTCCTGCTCTGCCATTATCGCCACCTCACTGAGGTGGATTGTGTCTGTCCCCTGGTACCTCCCATCTTGCCTTCCGCTCCTCCATCAAAAGGCGGAGTCTATTTCCTCCTCCCCTCTGAAGCCAGGAAGCCATGGGGCTGCTTTGACTAACACACTATGGCAGAAGCAATGCTGTGCTGTTTGGAGGCACAGCGCTTAACTGGCCGGGGGCTTTGCTTTCTGCCTCTTGGAAGGCTGCCAGCATATAGGTTCTTCTATACCCTGAGACCATTAGGCTGTGAGCAGCTTAAAAACCCACTTAGGGAGACCTTGGAGGATGAAAGGCCCTGAGGAAGAGGGACAAAGGGCACTGAGGCCCCAGACATAGGAATATTTAAGATTATAAAATTTTAACTTAATCTCTCTCTCTGATTTTACACACTTATATCCTCTTATGCTCAAAATCTGGAATCCTAATGACGTTAACATAATCACTTACTCACTTTATCTTACAACATACCTATACATGTTTCAAATAATAAGAGCCATGCCAGTATTATTAAGAGAATATTAAGGTCGTAATCTTGAAAAGATAACTTTTAGTGCCTTTTGCTTTTACAATATTTTCCTGTAGGGCAGGCTTTCTCAACCTTGACAGCAAATTTGAGGCTGGGCAACTCTTTGTCATGGGAACACCTCTGTGCATCGTAGACTCTGCCCTCTCCAATGATGGCAACCAAAGATGCCCCCAGAGACTGCCAAATGTGAACTGGGGAGCAAAATTGCCTCAGGTTAAAGACCACTGCTGTAGGAATATACAGTCAAAATAATGAATTTAAAATATTTTGCAGTTATTCTTGTCTCTGTAAGACTATGCCACCAACTTGAGGTGTATAGATAGCTAGGCTCATTTGTTTCGGTAGTTATCAGGTTTTAGAGATTGCTTTTTTACTTGTCTAATTTTTTAAAACTTATGTAAAACATTTATATCATTCCAAAATCAAAATAGGTAGCCAGGCAGGTTTTTTTTTTAAGTTTAATTTTGTGTTTTACTTACGTAAAACAAGTTTGAATAACCATTGCTATCAAAGAAGTTTCTGTTCCACGTCTCTACCCTGTTCCCTCCCATCCTCGGATAACCATTTTCATTAGTTTGGAGTTATCCTCCCATGTAAAAAGTATTTATATGTACTTTTATATGCATATTTATATGCATATTTACTTGTATTTGTTACTTCCTTTTAATACAAAAGTCACCATACTGTAAACACTGTTGCAAATGCCTACAAGTAAGGATTTCCATCTATCTGTTGTGACTGAAATATTCAGGTGGCTACTGCATGCAAAGCTCTGTGCTAGGCACCAAGTCTGACCTTCAGTGCAGAAGAAAGGCTAATGCAGGAGATATTCCCATTACTCAATGAATGCCCTATTTCCAGGGTTTCAAATTTCGTAGTTGATTTCTCCTCTGTGACTGGGGGCCATCCTAACTAATGAAGTTGACCTCTGACAAAGCACTCATCTCTGTGGATAAAAGTGCCGGCTGAGAAGACTTCATGTAACCTTGAGTGAGGGTGTTCTTGATGAAAGAAATGACTGGGGTGAGGCAGTTTGTTTGGAACAAAGAATGTTCCTTTTGACAATCTTCCCCGACTTGCCTGGTGTGTGTTCATAAAAATGCCTCAAGTAAGGCTTAAGCAACTGTAGAAAGTGAGGGGCGTGACCTAGAACAGGACCCCTGCCTTTACACTTGTGTAAGCTCCCGGATTCTATCGAGTCACCAAGAAATATGAGTCAAATTTAGCCACCTAGCCTCTATATTCCATAATTGTCAAAATATCTAGAGGTAAAAATTACATATGAATAAATTTATTACTTTTTATTATAAAACCTCCAAACAAACAAAAATAGAGAGTACCAAGAGCTGTGTAGTCTTACCCAGTTTCAACAACCATCAACATTTTGCCACATTTGTTTCATCCTAATCTGTTTTTTTCTTCAGTATTTCAAAGCAGACTCTGCATTTCACTCTTAAATGCATCTTTTTTAAAAAAGGCGGTGGGGGCGGGGCAGAGCATTTTCTTACATAACTAAGATGTATCACACCTATTAAAAAATAATATTAATTTGTTAATGTCACCCAATATTCAGTCCAAATTTAGATTTCTCTGATTATCTAAAACAAAAACAAAATACCCAACTGTTTTTACTGTTAGATCAAATCAGGGTCTAAACAAAGTTCACTCACTGTATTTGGGGAGCCTGCTATGGGACACAAACTGACAAAAACGTGAGCCCAAAGCATGCTGGGTGGCTGAAAAGAAACTGTCAAGCGTCAAGTGATCCTAGCTCCTGGTCGGTTTGATCCCAGATCCATCGGGCTGTTGAAAACACCTGTCCCCCTGTCAGACTTCTCCAAGTTGAACATTCTCACTTCTTTCCACGGTTTCTCTGTCCCTCTCCTCCTTCCCATTCTTCTCTTAGCATATTCGTCCTGGTTAATGTCTCTAGTAGACATATTACAAGGAACTGCTATCCTCAGTTATTGATCCTCAGATCAGTACTGATAGCCCTATTTTAGAGAATAAAGGAAGCTTATAACTTCATGGATGAGTGACATGGTATTGACCTCAATATTAGTTGTAGGTTCCAGAGCTAGGCCAACAACTCATAGCTTTGCCTGATTCTTCTTTTTGGATCATGAACAAGCCTTTTGGGTTCTAACTGCCCATTGGTTCCTACTAAAAACTCGTTTCACTAGTTAGTCATTTGCAGATGTGGGTGGCCACTCAGCGGAGTATAATTAATTTAAGAACACCTCTGGGCACTGTGCAAGCACTAAAGAAAATAAAGAGCTGAACTGGGTATGAACCCCACCTTCAAAGGGATTTTCTAGAGCACTGGTTCTCAAGCAGGGGTGATTTGGGCCCCCAGGGGCCATTTGGCAATGTCTGGAGAAATTTTTGGTTGTCACAACTAGATGGGGTGGTACTGTTGGCATCTAGTGCATAGAGGCCAGAGGTGCTGCTAAACGCCCTACAGTGCATGAGACAGCGTCCTCCCCGCCCCCACCAGCAAAGAAGGATCCTGCCCAAAATGTCAATAGTGACGAGGATGGGACAGGAAAACTGTCGTGCATGGCCAAAGAAAATGAGGAGCTGATTGTGCCAGAGGCTCATCTAACCAAGATTACTGAAGGGAAAACTTTCTCACCAGGAGTAATATTCCTGAGAGTTTTTCATCATAGAGGGATGACCTGGGATAAGATGGAGCTGAGACTATAGCTTATAGCCCTTTTCACACAATTTCGCACATCAGTTTTCTAGAAAAGATGCAGAGAACTCATACTAGCCTGGCAAACTGAACTAGAGCAGGCTGCTGTCATTGAGGTTGGGGGTCAGAGCACTGCCGTCTCCCTGGGGATTGCGGTGTGGAGCTGGCAGCTGCCCTTTTCCACTTCCACCCAGGTCTGTGGTGCTGGGGTCCCTCCAGTGACCATGGACCAGGCCTCGAACCGAGTCCCCCTCCCCCAAAGATTCTGAGGGCTCCAGGAAAGGACCCAGGTCGGGAGTTTTTTTTTTTTTTTTTTAATTCTGCAGGTAATTCTAAGGTACAGGCAGAGTTGAGAGATTTGTTTTACCAAAATCAAGTCTCATTGCTATTGCTGTGGAAGATAATTCAGAACAATTTCCATGTTGGCTGCCTTGGGTGGGAAAGGAGCAGATGGAGGAGGTGGCGTTTGTGTCAGGTCTAGAAAGGAAGGTAGGCTCTGGCTCAGCAGAGTGGCGAAGCGCTTCTCTGATGACCTTGACCACCGAAAGCACGGAGTCAAAATCATGAAATGGGGTAATACCCTGCTTCTCATGTCAGATGTTAAAGGGGTCCTATTACCAAAGAAGTGAAGATCTGTATTAGAAAACAGACCAGATTAAGAGTTTACTTCTATTTTCAACCATTTCTAGGGCATGGAAAATAAAGTTTAATTTACAGAAGACCCAGCATTCATTATCGCCAATACAGCCAAAACGCCAAGGGTCTCTTTATTTCCTGCTCTGGTTGTGGGTGAAGGGAGGCCTTAGCATATCCCATCAAATATTTTGGCAAGGTTCTCTCAGAGGCTACACGGTGTCTCTGAGTCACCTCGTCTTCTCTGATGGCTTCAGCTACCACCTTTGTGCTGCTGACTCTCAGCCCTGGCCTCTGGGTGACATTGTCCAGCCGAAGTATATACCACGCATGCCCCACCGCTTCCTCCTGGGTCGTTGACATTCTCAAACTCAGCGTGCCAGCCGCTACCATGTCATTCCCTTCCCTGGCCTCCCAGGCTGTATTTTCGATCTCAGCGACCAGCAGGCAAATCCACACTCCTCCTCTCCCTCGCCACCCCACTTCCCAAGAGCAGCTCATTCCGGAAAGTTCTCTGTTCTCGACATCTCCCATTTCAGTCCTGTGCCGTCCTTCCCCTCCTCCCACAGTGCCTCTGTGTTAGCTCAGGCCGCGGTCGCGTCACACCTGGACCACAGCAGTAGCTTCCCATGTGGTGCCCCTGGTCCATTCTTATTCAGCTTTGCTTCATTCTCCACCTGGAAGCTAGAGTGATTTTTCTAGAATGTACCAGTGATGATGTAAACTTAGGAAGCATTTGCTATATGTTAGTCACCTTCCTGAGCTCTTTACATTTTAATCTCTTGCTTAATTAGGAGAATCACTCCATAAATTTTTATACAAATGTCTTATCACCTGAAACTAAACTAAAATAAAATTTTAAAAAATCTCCCTAAAAAATCCTATGCAAAAGATACTCTCATTATCCTCATTTCACAGATATGGAAACTGAGGCACAGAGAGGTTAAGTATCTTGTCTGCGGTCACACAGCTATTAAAAGAGAAAGCCTCTTCCGACGCTTACTCCCTTCAGTGACTCCCCAAATCTCGACCTTCAGGGCAAAATGCAGTTTGGTCACAGGATCCTTCGAGACCCAGGCTCTGCCTCTCTGTCGAGATTTAACACTCACTGTACTCCACCCTGACACCCGAGACTCAAGCCTTGTGGAGCCACCTACAGTCACTCAGAGGTGCCCGTACATCATGTTGCTCTGTCTTTGTTCAAATTGTTTCTTTCCCCCAGATGCCTTCCCCATCCAGTCTGTCCGGAAGACACATGCCCCAGGGTTCAACTTAAGGGAAGCCTCCTCCGTGAAGCCTTTCCAGACTGTGTCCCTCCTCCCCCACCACCATCCCTTGGAGAACCGACCTCTCCTTCCCTTGGGATTTGCTGTAGCTGGGCCTACATGCTACGACCTTGTTTTGTCACCATGGGTGAGGACGGAAATCTGATTCCTCTCCATGTGGTTGTACTCTATGGATGTGATTACTATGGATGCTGTGGCCTGACTAAATCACGCCAGCTCTGGAGAAGCTGTTTCTCATTGTCTCAGTGGTGTGGGCAGTAATGACCGGGTGTGAAGTTCATGTCCCTTAGTGTACAGAAGAGAACACTGATGGCTGGCTGATGCCCTCGGGCTGCGGCATGGCCTGGGGAGTGGCTTCCCTAGTACAGCAGATAGCTCGAGAAAGGTGAGAAGAGCTAGTTGTTGTCCTTTGGGTTCTAAGTCCCTCAAATGCCCTGGGAGGGCTTGTGAGACTAGAGCCAGCCTGTGATGCAACGAGACACACGAGATGGGAACTCAGCTCTGGGGAGACCTGCCCCTGGTGCACTGCGGCCTCGTCCAGCCCCTTCCTCATGGGGCAGAAGTCCATCCAGGTCCTCCTCAGGCTCTTGCTCGGGGACTCTGTTCCCAAGCCATCTCTGAAGAACCTTCCTCACCCTGCCCTCAGTGCTCAGAAGCCCTGCCTCACTCCTTAACTCACTGCTCGGGCAGGTTCGTTACTGACTCCCCTCTTCAGCGGCCTTTGTTTGAAAATGGAGCCATTATTTGCTCCTCCACTTGGTGCACTTGACAATGGGTGCCAGGGGAGAGAACATGAAAGAAGGACTTTCCTTAGGACTAGGATGCAGAGGAAGCCCCACAGAGAACTAATGTTAAGTAATGATTTAAGCCTGAGCTGTGGGGAGCTGTGACTGCCTGCCCTTGTCCAGCCCTTGGACTGATGCCTGATGCTGCTAAATGACACCAAAAGCCTGGAGGGGCCTCCAGACCCCCCACAAGCCTCCCCCTGCCACCGCTTCGCCCTCCCAGGTCCTTTCCCCCCGAGCTCCCTGGCAAGCGGGGCAGGACTGCAGTTGGCGTTCATGACGGCAGGCGGGCAGGGTGGTGTGAAAAGACTGGCTCGGTCTCTACAAACCACTGTATCTTTGTTGACAATGGGTCAGTTGGTCTCTTAGATTTTTTTAGGCCCCAGTGTATGATCAGCTCTCCCTCCAAATGGCTGCAATGCACCCTCCTCCGGCCCTCTGAACCTTGCCATGTGCCTCTCTCCAGGAACTTGCATCTCTCTCATTCCCATCGTAGTAACTTGTGTGCTTGCCTTTGCCCTACTCCCTCAGAGCCTTAGCTGCGGGCAAACTAAGTTACCCATCTCTGTGTTCCCAGCACTCAGCATAGGCTTTGACTCCTAGCGAGTGCTCCACACACATTGAATAGAAACAATTGTGAGATAATAAGACTCAGCGACGCATCATCTTGGCATTTCTTTTTGCTTTTATTATTATCATCATACTATTTGCTATTATTTTATTAAGCTGAGAGTCCATCTTGTTGAGGGGAAAAGAAAGGCAAGGGTTTTTATCATGCAGATCATCCCTCCTTCTTATGGGGACTGGGGAGGGATGGAAAAGTCCCACAGGGACAGGTTATCCTGTTGGTTTTAGCCAAAAAGGTCCAGACTGGTTGATTATGATTATATTTTTGGAGATGGTCGAAACTTCAATAGGTTACGTATTATTAAGTCTAGGTTTGATGTCCTAAGCCTTAGCACGTGTGAGGCCATTTTGGGCCTGTGGTTCACTTTTTAAAAATTCTCCTTTTTTGATTGGACTCTCAGCTTAATTGAGAGATATGATCACAAATGAAAGCATTAGTGTCCCCCTCAGCTACTAACCACTCTGCAGCTCCATTGATCCTTGGTGTGTCAGGACATTTTTGTTTAATCTCCATAACGTTCACAGGTCATGGTTCCAGGTTAATAACCCTTAAATTGGTCATTCTCTTCATTCCCTTTTTGATATTCCAGTCTTGGGGGGAGATCATTTGCTTGGCAGTTAGCAGCTGCAAACATGCTTTTGAGACAATACAGTGCCATGGAAATTATTATGATAACCATAAACAGAATAATTCCCAGTATTTGGAATGTGCTTCAAACCCTAGTCCCCAAGACCCAAACCAATCAAAGCAAGATCTCATTGAAGGAGTCACCCTTTTCATCCAAATGGCTTACTCAATGATCTTATATAATTGAGTTTCAACTGCTCCAGAAGTGTTGATTCAGGTACAGCAGGTGGTGTTGGCCATAGCACAGAAACCACCTTGCTAGGCTAAAGATAGAGCTGTTCTATCCTCAAGAACAACTCTGGCTTGAGAGTCTAAGGGTCTTTTCTGGGCAGCTGATGTCTTAGCAACAGAAATAGCTTTAAGAGTTAAGAAGAAGTTTCTGATCATATTTATCCCCATTAATATCTATTTCTAAGCAGGAAAACATGGCCCTGCCAAAGGAAGCGAGTCCTGAATCATGACTACCTCCTGGTAGATCCTTTCTAGAGTAGTCAGGGGCACACAGATAATCCAAGAGGCATCACCCCACTGTGCACCAGCTGTCTAAGCAGTCACAAGCCCAGGGGGAGTGATAACCACCACAAAGATAAATCCTGTCGGCACAATTACCTGTTCGAGCCAGGGGTCAGTCAGGTTTTCTCCTAGCCCGAAATAAAAAGTTGTTCTAAATTCCAGAAGTTACCTACCTTAGCAATGGCCTAGGAAATATGGAAAAGAAAAGAAAAAGAATCGAAGAAAAGTTTTGATGTTTAGCTGAAGTAAGAAGTCTCGGTGGGGTGTCAGGTGGCATGAGTCTGCGTCGATGTAAGCTACTTCTCCTAGTCAATTTGACTTGAAGGTCTACAGCATTTGTTCAGAATCAGACGTCAGGTGGAGCCTTCTTTAGCTGTGAGATGTGCATCCAAAGCTCTGTGTTTTCTAGTTTTGCAGCAGTGTCAGCGGTCAGGAGTATTTGGTGAGGCCCCTTTCTGCAGGGCTCCAGGGCTGTCATCCTCTGATGACGCTTCCAGAATACCCAGGTACCTGTCTCTGGACTGTAACCAAAAGAATCCCTTGAATCAAGGTCTGGGAAAGATTCCTTAACCTGTTAATGATAGGCTTGATCATAAGACATTAATGATTTATAGTAGCTGGTCACGGCAGCATGAAACAACAAAGAAACAGACAAGTGGGCCTACCCACAAACATTTGTCTATTCTTTGCCACTGTGAGGGCATCAGCCTTGTGGCCAGGGAAGGCTTCAGCCTATCCAGAAAACATAGATACAGCAAGAACATTTTGATAACCCAAACATACTAAGTGACAATTGAATGAAATCCAGTGGCAGGTTCACAAAGGGTTCCAAGGGAGGAGGTCTGAGGCCTCTGGGGACAAAATTTGCTTTTCTGAACTATGCTTGGTGAAGAAATGCAAAAACCAAAAAAACGGGGTTTGCCAGGGAGCCTGTAAGAACCAAGTGGGCGTCTTGGGTTTCCCACAGCCCCAATTATTCCTTGAATTTCCAGCATCGTTTACCTATCTTAATTTCTCTAATTTAGGAGCAGACCGTTGCCATGTTACAAGGACATCAATCAGGAGGGCAAATATGTGGCAATGGGGAGTCATTTTTGTGGAAGCAAAATGGACTTCATCCACATGTGCCCCGATTGTCAGACTGTTGCTGCTGCCTTTGCGTGGCACTCAGCTCAGACATTGCCCTGCTTCTCAGGTTCAGTCCTTTTAGTGTGAGCCTCAATTTTGATGACAGACAACATTTTGTGCTAGGACATATCAGACTTCCAGGAATTTTATATACTTTCTAGAATACTGAAATTAGGTCAGGTTTTAAGTGTAGGTTTTGTATCATGGGCTTCAGCACAAGTGATGCCATTTGGGGGCCTGCGGTTTTCTGTTGAACCCTTGGAACTTTCTTTCTTTTATTCCTCCCCTGGCTGCTTTAGCTCACCCTTCGGAACTCAGCCCACATGTCCCCCACTTAAGGAACTCTTCCCAGTGCCCTCCCCAGCAGACTGGACACGCCTCGCTAGAATTTTTAGACCATCTTCTGCTACAAGACATAGAAATATAAATGTCTCTTTATGTGTCTGTCTCTTCCACTAGAATGACAGCTCCTTGGAGGCAGGGCCTGAGTTCCTCACTGTGCCCAGCACAGTGACACAGGTGTGCGTTTATGGATTCAACAGATGCTTTTGGAACACCAATCATGTGCCAGGCACTGGTGTTGCATCAATAAATAAGCTATCCTGTGGTAGCCAACCTCCAAGATGGCTCCCAGTGAGCCTCAGCCCCCGGCATTCATGCCCTTGTATGGTTTCCTCCCACTCAAGTCAGGATCAGCCTGTATGACTGAGAGAATATGGCGGAAAGAATGATAGATGATTCTAATGCCCTGTGGCATAAGACTAGGTATTTTCAGCTTTCTTCATGGTGTCTTGGATTGCTTGCCCTAGGGGAAGGAGCTGCATGCCAGGAAGACAGTCATTGCAGCCCCAACAAATGTCCATGAGGAGAGGAGCAAACTTGGCAGCACCTGTCAGCCATGTGAGCGAGCCACCTGGGAAAAGGATCTTCCAGGCCCAGTCGAGCCTTCTGATGACCCTAGCCCACTGGCATCCGAGGTGCAAAGTGCAGAGACCCTGATCCAGAGCTGCCCTGCTGAGCCTCTCCTAATTTCCTGATCCACAGATGCCACGGCTCTTGAGTTTACATTCTGGTGGAAGAGATTAAATGAATGGAATTCATATTTTCATTTACTCAATACCTCCAGATACTGCTGGGTGCTGAGAATACAGTGGCAACCGAGACACTAGAAAAAGTCCTGGATCTCAAGGAAATTCTACAAAATATTAGGTCATAAGTGCTAAGGAAGAAAGAAAACTGAGCAAGTTGGACCAAAGGGAGAGAACTGCAGTTTAGGTTGTCTGTTTTGTACTAAACTCTTTTTATCTCAGCGCCCCCAAATATTTTGAACTAGGTAGTTTATCCCCATTTTACAGATGAGAAAATTGAAGGCCAGAAAAGTTCAATGATGCAGCCAATGTCACACAGCTGGTATCTGGCTCACCGGGAGTACAGCCCAGGCTGCCTGAGCTCCAAAGCCAGTGTCTTGGCAGCACACCAGGCTGGCCGCCTGGGACTTCCCTTCAGCCCTCACCCCGGGCTCACCCTTCAGCACAGCGAGTACTGAGCATCAGCGGGGTGCTCGTAACTTATAGGTGGAATGTAAACAGGGAAATGAACTTTAGGTAAGATGGCCGCAGGCTGATAGGAGCCCTAGACCTCTACTTTCTCTAACTCTAGAAAAGACCTTGGTGCATACAGATCCACCTGCAGGCTGGAAATAGCCACCCAGTGCTCTAACCCTTGGCTGCCCTAGTAGTAGTTTATAAGCAGTGACGTCCATTCCCACAAACTCCTTCCTGCCCACCTCCCTTTCTATCTTTCTATGTCACTTCATTTGCTTCGCCCTGAAGGAGCTATAGTTCCTCTGGCCAAACTCATACTGTCTGCTGCTTCTCATCCGCTCTGACTCCCCTGGTGCCTCGTGCATCTTGTCTTTTTTTTTTTTTTTTTTGCCTTTTCTTATGCCAAGACCACTAGATGGGGATATACCGATACTTACCGGACACTTACTATGTGCCAAGCACCATTCTATGTGCTTTTTTTTTTTCTGCATGATTTCATTGAATCCTCATGACAACCCTTTGTAGAAGTCCCATTATTTTCCTCATTCAGGTTAAGGCTCAAGGTCATTCAGCTATCAGGTGGCAGAACTGGGATTCAAACCCACGTCTACACTTCATTCTTTAGTCAAGATCACACACTGAGCTGGAAGAACTCCAAAGATAGTTGGGAACTTTCAGAGGTCATCTTGTCTTCTTTGTGCCTGGGCAAGGCCAAAGCCAGATTATCTCTAGAAGGTTAGAAATAACTATCTTAGATTAGTGCTAGAGAAAAGGAAAAACAAAAAAAACAAAAAAACCCTTGACGGCTCATTACAGCTTGTGCAAGGATTCACAGGTTTAACACTCTTATTGATGCCTAAAGCAAATCATTTATTCAATAAACATTTATTAAGTGCCTACTAGGTGCTAAGCCCTGTGCTGTGATAGAGTTAGGCATGCTTTATCATGAAGGTAGAGAGAGGGGTGCTGAACAGACTGGTAAGTCAGGGATGTCACTAGACGTTAAGCTGAATCCTGACAACTTTGTGGGTGTCGGGCAGCACGGAGGGTCATCCAGGCAGATGGAACAACATGTGCAAAGTCGGGGAGAGGTGACTGAGAACGGCTTGTTTCAGCGTGTGGCTGAGGCTTATAGTGTTGGAGAGGGATGAGCAGGGGCCAGATTGGCAACAAGGTAAGGATTTTACTCTATCTGGAAAGCAATGGGGAACAGTTTAAGGTTTTAGGTAGGGTGTTGATAGATCAGACTGACATGTAGAAAAAATTATTCCGTGGTCTGGGTGATAAATAGGGAAGACCAGCTAGGGAGAATATTGCAGTGGTTTGGCCAAGAGATGATGTGTAGAGAAGAAAGAGGTGGAAGAGATGCATGGTAGAGATTTACATGTGGACTAGGTAAGACTCGGCGACTGCCTTGCTGTGGGAACGCTAAAGGAGGAAGGCACGAACTGATTCATCTAGGTTCCTGGCTTGGGTATGTGGGTGGACGGTGATACTATGTGCTGAGATGGGACTCGGCAGCGGGGCACGATTGAGGAAGAGATATCGATATCTTATTATCCCCAGGCTCCTTAGGGCAATCTTTATTTCAGATGATGAAATAGAGACTCAAAAAGGTGATACAATATGTTCAAATTCACATGGCCAGTATAGTGTCTGAGGTGGGACTCAAACTAGGTCTTCCGATTTATGGAGTTATTTTCCCATGCCCAAGCAGATTTGCTTTGCAAGGAATATAAGCAGAGCTTAGTACAGAGTAATGTGTGGCAAAGCAAATACTTACCAATGTCAGCTTGCCATTTTTATATTCATTCATTCATTTATTCATTCATTCATTCAACAAGCCATGATTTATTGAGCACCTGCCGTGTACCATGCATGTGGGGATGCAGTGATGAATATGATAGGCAAGGGCGCCATCCACATGGAGCCTATAGTCTAGTTAGGGAGACAGGCAAGAAACAAATAAGCAAATACGTAATATACTGTCAGAGTAAAGCAAGAGAGAGAGAGGCAAGAGTGAGATGAGGGCGTGAGAAAAGCCTTTCTACAATATAATATTTGATCAAGACCCGAGGAGTATGGGAAAAAATCATACCAAAGCATTGGGGAAGGAGGGTTCCCAGCAGAGGAAACTTCAAATGTAGATGCTCCGAGGTAGGAATCAGCTTGCGTATGCAAAGAATCACAAGAAAGCCAGTGTTCCAAGGGAAGAGTGAGGAAGAGCGTGGTAGGAGATGAAGCTGGAGGCAGGGATGAGGCCCTGGAGCACTTGACAGACACTATCCGTAGTTTGGATTTATTCTAAGCACGATGGGAGAATCGTGGAGGTTCAGAGCAGGGTCGTGACACCATCTTTTTATGTTTAAACTTTGCTTTTTTTTTTCAAGACACTTCATAGATTCATATGTAGATTCACATGGAGTTGTAAGAAATAAGACAGAGAGATCCTGTGTACCCTTTTCCTATTTCCCCCCAATTGTAACATCTTGCTAAACTATAGCACAATATCATAACCAAGATATCTCATTATGGTTTTAATTTGCATTTTCCTCATGGTAATGATGTTGAACACTTTTTCACATTCTTATTTACCATCTATCTATACATCCTCTTCAGTGAAATGTTTATTTGTGTCTTTTGCTCATTTTCTATTTTTTAGTTTCTAACAGTTTTTCGTGTGTTCACTTTTGAGAGCTCTTTACATATTCTAGACACAGGTCTTTTGTCAGATATGTGACTTTCAAATATTTTCTCCTGGTGTGCAGCTTGTCTTTTCATTCTAATGAGGCCTTTCACAGAGCAAAGGCTTTTAGTTCTGATGAGGTCCAATTTATCGATTTTTCCTTTTATGGATTGTGCTTTTGATAGCAAGTCTAAGAACTCTTCGCTTCACTCTAGAACCCGTGGCTTTTCCTCTGTGGTTGTCTTGGAAAGTTGAAGAGTAAACTGACTAAAGTAACATGGGGCTGCGGGGCAGAAGTGAGATTCCAGGGTGCGTGAGGGAAGAGGCTTCGAGGCACTTGCTGCTCGCTGGAGGGGATGCTACAGGGTAGAAGCTCCTTTTCCTTCTGGCTCGAGTTACACGGGCACAGCAGATGGCCATCTTGGCAACATGACCAAAGGCCTAGGCCTCCCTTCCCCAAGAATACACGTAGATCTAGAAAGAATTGTCTAATTCCTTTTATTCACCCAGAGCTTTATCCACAACGATGTGCTTTCGCTGTGTCATCATGACTTACAGCAACTCTGTAAAGATATTATTATTCCCATTTTACAGAAGGTACGACTGAGGTCCAGAGAAGGGCTGGGACTAAACACAAGTCTTCTGATACGCAGAGTAGTGATCATTCTCCTCTATCAGCTAACTCGAATTTCCACCATTGCTTATTGCTTGAGATCAGTGGTTCTCAAAGGACGGTCCATGGAACCCTAGAGATCGCCAAGACCTTGTCAGAAGGTCTTTAAGGCCAAAGCCATTTCCCTAATAACACTAAGACAGTAGTTACCTTTGTGCTGTATTGGCATTTTAATAATGGTGCAAAAGCAAAGGTGGGCGAAACTGCCGAAAGCATGAATTGCCGCGGTGGCACCAACCTGTGCTGGCTGTCATTGGATTCTTCACCTTCGAGCCCTCGCGGGGGTAAAATGGCCAGCCTCACACTAATGTGTAATTGAATGGGAACACAAAAAGCTTTTCTGCTGCAAACCAAACTAAGATGGTTGTCCTGAGGAGAAGTACTTCTGCAATTATTTGAGTTACAAGCTTAACTATCTTCCCTCCCTCACCCGTCCCCACCCCATGGGGAACGATTTTGACTCACAAGTATAGTTATTCAGACTAGGGTATCTGGCAGACATTTTCTTAACAAATGAACAAAGTAAGCCAGTCACTTAAAGCAACTGACAATATTTGCTGCTAATGATAAAATTGGAGCTTTCGAGTAAAAATAAGAATTTGGGGGAAAAATTCATTTTCCCCGATGAGCTTGACAACTTTCTCATACTTAAAAGACTTTTCCAATGATATTGGTCGTAATATATGAATAAATGTGGTTTTTAGATATTGCGTGAAGACACGTATTTATATGTAACTTAGAAGAGGTGCATAACTCAGCAAACTGGTAGTTTGCGAGTGTCCAGTGCCTGATGGTACAAGTCAGCATGGCTCAAAAAGCCATTCAAAGTATAAATCAATGGGTTTTCAGACAACAAAGTATGAATAGTTCACTGATGTGTTTTCAGATTTCATATCGCAACCAATCTTTAGGAAACTTCTACTTGTCAAGTTTGGTAGAGCATCACGGAATAGCCACACTCATCTGAAGGGGCTATTAAAGTACATCTCACTTTCCCTACTACCTTATTGTGAGAGGCTGGACACTCTTCGTGAACTTTGACTAAAAAATCGTGTTGGGAGAGACTGTCGAGCCAGATTAGAAAATGCAGCTTCTTTCACTGAGCCAGACAGCTTAATGGACAGATGAGAGCCAACCAGGCCTGGCCCCCTCTACCTTGCAGCTCTTGTCTGGGGAGCTCAGAAAGTTTCCTCAATCTCTTAACCACTCCCTTCCGAAATGAGGGTCCCAGCCCCTCCCCCCACCCCTAGACCCTGGCAAATCTGTAACATCTCCTAGGGGCAAAGATCAGCCTCCCCTAATCTCTAACTGTTCTCAGGGGTCAAGGACACCTCCAAACTTCTAACTGTCCCAGAACAAGGTCCCATGATCCCCACACTCTCTACTGCTCCCAGGGGCTTGTGGCCAAGTAGACGAAATCCAACTTACCCTGGATGGGGGTGTGAGCTCTCCAAACACAGCTCACACGCAGATGGGGGTCTGAGCCTGAAGACTGCCCTGCACAAGTCCCTGCCTTCAACTCCCAGAGTCAGTGCTGAGCCCTTTTACTGGGGACCCACTTTCCATGTGGGGATGGGCAAAGGATGTTGCTTACTGGAGGAAAAAAAAACAAAACAGCAAACATCTTTTACAGTAAAGATGTTTAAAGTAAAATGATCATTTAAGGTAAGCTGATCTTTGCATGGAATTTTTTAAATTAATAAACATTTTTAAAAATTTCTCAGTTTTAATTTTGATTATTGCAAAGATCAATAGGCACAACCCAGATAAACAAAAGCTCTTTTAGGTCCTTGATAATTTTTAAGAATGTAAAGGGGACCCAGAAGTTGGAGAACTAGTTCTTTACGCTAACGTGGTGAAGGCTCCCATTAGCCACTGAGACCAAGTGATGCATTATCCGGCATTAGCATCTTTTTCCAGATTATTCTCTAACACCAGGCTTCAATGTGAAAGTCCCTGAAATAAGGTACTTTACTTCAAAGGACAACTGAGCATGCTAAAAGGACCCAGCCTCCCGATAATGGCACCCACCCTGTGCCTGGCCTTCTGCTCTTCCTCCTAATGGAAAGAAGCCAGCAGAACTTGGTCTCGGCCTCAGTACTGCTTTTAGCCAGCAAATTTCCTGATTCTCTGATCTCCATCAAGTAAAAAATCATGCCTGTCCTTCCATACAGAGATTGTTTTGACAGTTAAAGACAGTAATGGAGACGAATCGGTAAAGTGCTCACAAATATAAGTTAATGGTCACTTTCCAGTGAATTGTCATAGCATATTTATGGCCATTCATTTCCTAAATATTTACCAAAACTGTGGCGCAATGAAGGCCTTGAATGCAAAACCATAATGCACAGTTCCAGCCTGCAAGGACCTCTCAGTCTAACGAGGGAGATGAGAATAAACAATTACAAGACAGTGTGATGTGGCAGAAGACCTCTGAAATCTTAACCTCTGCTTCTCCCCAAGCACCCACTCATGCTTCTTGCTGCTTTGTGACCTGTTTTTCCCCCCGGATAACCGGATGGTGTTGCATCTGTGCCTCGGCAAAAGGGTGATCCAGAGGAACTAGAGTGAAAGGTTTTGAGTGCTTTATCAAAAGCCTGAACTTGAGGAGACTAAAGGTTTAGAAATGGCAAAGTGAGGCAGGGTAGAGCTTCCCCCTCTTCCTCCAAGACTAGAAACAAGTCTCTGTGGGCACCCTGGAGGGGAGCTCTCAGTGGGGCTCACGGGGCCAAAGATGGAACTGCTATGCAGAATCAGCAGTCCTGGAACCACCTGGTCTCCCTTCCATCAAACACCCGCCGTCGGAACCAGGGGGTTCCTGCACGGCTGGCAGCTGTAGCTTGTGCCCGCTGCATAACTCTGAGCAGCACAGACACGCTGGGGGACTGTACTCTTTGTCTTTCTCCTTCCATTTGACTTACTCATCAACAACTCGCATGCTGTCCTCCATTAATCAGCAAAAGTGGCACCTACGTGTGCCCTCAACACTTTCCTTAGTCACACTCTGATCAATTTTGTACAGACATCCTTCTTTTTAATGGCCTAAGTCTCTGAGTAGTTAAGGGGTAGAAGGACAAACTTCATAGGCTTGTGCTTGGGTGATGCCAAGTGGAACCAGCCTGAGTGCTCCCCCTGTTACCAGCAGGATAAAAGCTTGAAGAAAAATGGGCAGGGAGCAGCAGGAGTACAGAGGAAGTGACTCATTCTTCCAGGCCTTCAGGGCAGGAAGCAAATGTGAGGAAGAGGGTCAGGGAAGACTTCACAGAGGAGGTGACATTTGAACTGGGTGTGAGTGCTGGGCCTCTGGAAATCTGTCATTGCCACAGAACTCAACCTGTGCAATCCAGGAAGAAGAGGCTGCTTTCTGGGGAAGAGGGGCACATGGGGAAGGCAGCACTCTGAACCAGAAGTCGGGGAGAGGTCCAAGTCCAGCAGACACCAGTTCTCCAGAAAATGTGTGGGTTTTTTTCAGAGCATAGACATTGCCCCATTTACGTACCTATCCACTAATAAATAGTTAAATAGTTATTGATACTCCCTGCCCTAAGTTCTAGGGTGAGTAAGGGGCTACACAGCAGTACAGGGGCCATAATTGATTTATTGGGTTCTCAGTGTAAGTCAGGAACAGTGCTAAGCATTTAATCCTCAATTTACTGAAGCTAAAGTTTCTATAGCTAGGTAAATGGTAGAAAGAAGATATGAACCCATATTTGCATTCTACCTGAACTTCCAGTTTTGATAGCTTAGGATTTAGTTGGATAGCTGAGGAATAAATGCTCAGAAGGGTAAATAATAATACAAGAGGAAAACTCACATTCGAGTGAGGTGCTCTTCCTAAGACACCTGTGCTTATTCCTACTGGCAAGCTCTGTTGGTCCTTCCTCTGTCTCTTATCCCAAATCTGTCCGCTTCTCTAATTTCCACCCTGCCATCAAACTCATCTCTCACCTAGACAAAGCACTAGACTTGACACTGAGTATGAGGTCTGGACGGAAAGAAAGTTGGTCTCTGTTGTCATGTTTTCTATAGTCAGAGAAGGAGGTAGGTAGAGTCTGCTAATTGTCCCCCAACAGCCATTTGTCCTTCTGCTATAGCAATAGAATCTCTGATTTTTAGCTGGGCAAACGGATGCCCAGAACAAAGACTGCATTTTCTTGCCCATTTTGTAGCTGCATGTGATGACACTGGCATTTGAGTAGAAGTGACACATGCAACTTTTGACTCTGGCCCTTAAAGGGAAAGGATGTGGCTCCCCCTTCCCCTTCTACCCCTTTTGCTGGCAGGAATGAAGATCCCGTGATAAGCCGATTCAGACCATATAAATGAGGAGACACATTAGGAATGGCAGAACGAGTTGCTCTGGAGCAGAGCAGCCATTCCAAGTCCAAGTTTTATGTGAAAAAGAAATAAACTACTATTATGTCATTTGGAGATTATATATACACACATACATACACATACACGCACATTTATACACATACATCTCCTATTAAATATAGAGGAAGAAAACATTGAACAAATCGTCACTCGAGTATGTAATTTGTATAAGTACAAATTATAATCCATAAAATGAAAGAAACATACATAGAATTTTTCCTGAGAGAATAGAAGGGGGCGGGGCTTTAATTTATAATTGTTGGTCAAGGAAGGCTCTGTCTTAGTCAGTTCAGGCTACTATAATAACAAAATATCGTAGGCCAGGTGGCTTATTTCTCATAATTCTGGAGTCTGGGAAGTCCGAGATAGAAGGGCCGGCAGATTTGGTGTGTGGCGAGAGCTCTCTTCCTGGCTTGCAGATGCTGCTTTATTATATCTTCGCATGACAAGGCGAGAGAGGACTCTGGTCTCTTCTTCTTCTTGTAAGGGCACTAATCCCATCGTGAGGGCCCCACCCTATGATGTCATCGAAACCGCATCACCTCTCAAAGGCCCCCACCTCCAAACACCATCACTTTGGGAGTTGAGGCTT
>NW_011888840.1:3550920-3567700 GCF_000151845.1 Pteropus vampyrus | reverse complement strand
CCCTTAAAGGGAAAGGATGTGGCTCCCCCTTCCCCTTCTACCCCTTTTGCTGGCAGGAATGAAGATCCCGTGATAAGCCGATTCAGACCATATAAATGAGGAGACACATTAGGAATGGCAGAACGAGTTGCTCTGGAGCAGAGCAGCCATTCCAAGTCCAAGTTTTATGTGAAAAAGAAATAAACTACTATTATGTCATTTGGAGATTATATATACACACATACATACACATGCACACATACATACACATACACGCACATTTATACACATACATCTCCTATTAAATATAGAGGAAGAAAACATTGAACAAATCGTCACTCGAGTATGTAATTTGTATAAGTACAAATTATAATCCATAAAATGAAAGAAACATACATAGAATTTTTCCTGAGAGAATAGAAGGGGGCGGGGCATTAATTTATAATTGTTGGTCAAGGAAGGCTCTGTCTTAGTCAGTTCAGGCTACTATAATAACAAAATATCGTAGGCCAGGTGGCTTATTTCTCATAATTCTGGAGTCTGGGAAGTCCGAGATAGAAGGGCCGGCAGATTTGGTGAGTGGCGAGAGCTCTCTTCCTGGCTTGCAGATGCTGCTTTATTATATCTTCGCATGACAAGGCGAGAGAGGACTCTGGTCTCTTCTTCTTCTTGTAAGGGCACTAATCCCATCGTGAGGGCCCCACCCTATGATGTCATCGAAACCGCATCACCTCTCAAAGGCCCCCACCTCCAAACACCATCACTTTGGGAGTTGAGGCTTTAAAATATGAATTTGGTGGGGAGGGGGACACAAGCATTTGCTCAAAACAACTTTTCGGAGAAAGGGATATTTATGCTTAGAATGATTGCATGGGTAGGATGTGGTCAGGGGCAAACAGGGGAGTAAGGAAGGAATATCTATGGAGGTTCTGAGGCCATGGAGAATTTGGCCCTGCTCGAGCCCCCAAGAAAGGCTGTCAGCACAGGCCCCTCTGCATCGACTCTTCAGTCAGTTCTCAATTTCTGTCCTCTCCCCACCCATGGGCAATGTAGCCTGGGCGCCTCAGAGCTAGACTTGAGGCGGCACACCTAACTCCAGTCCAGATGCCTCTTGAAGGGATGGCTCAGGTAGAGAGATCGGGAGGACAGATGCAAACCTCCTTCCTGGAAGGAGCCCCAGAGTCAGGCCAGAGAAGCCGAATCTGCAGTTGGGGCCCAGGAGTGAATGTGGGCCCGGGAGGGAGAGGAGCTGAGGGTCAGAAGCGGGAGAGACCCGATAATGGAACAGGAGCCAAGGAGGCAGAATGTAAGCTGAGGCTCTGAGGTTTTAGGCATGAGCCGGCTGGATGCCCAGAGCGGCTTTGTATTGGGGGCTTGACGTGTGAGCATGGCTTGTGGGTTCACCGACACTTCTAAATGGAGCCAGGCATAGTGGCAAATGCTCTCAATACAGAATCTCACCTACTCCTCACAAAGTCCTCACAGTTTATGAGATAGGCATTATCTCCATTTTACAAATGAGGAGACTGAGACTCAGAGAGAGGAAGATAATTGTCCAAAGTCACCAAGCGGGTAGTGCCGGCCTGGGCTTGGGGTACATTCAGGGCTTGTCCGACCTTCCCCTCGGGACTGTGTGGAGGACCACGGCATATTCAACCGGTCCAGAAGACCACTTGGGCACGGTGCTGCAAACTCTTGGTCTTGAAACTAAAGACGGCCCGTAGCTGTGTTTGGTTTGGCTGGTCAATTGTTAAAAAAACAAACAACTGAATTTGAATGCCTGTGGACAGAGAATGAACTTTGTCATTTGTCATAGTCTCCTCCACTTATTCTCTCATTTATTCTCTGCTTGACCTCGAAGGCATTTCAGTGTTCATGTGGCCTCTGTTCTAGAAAAACCTTTCTTTAGCATCAGAAGCCAGTCAAGGAAGCTTTCCTGAACCCCGTTTCCAGTCACTCTGGGACTCCATCAGAGACTCGGAGCCTGAGTACTGATCTAATATCTTAGATAATTAGCATCTTTCTCCTGTCGGGGAGGGTGACACATGTAGGCAAGACCCAGCTTTATGAACAAGCCATTATGGGCACACTTCAAGAAAGTAAAGAAAGACTGAGCTGGCTGGGTCCTTTCCTGGGGTTCTTTAGGAGAAGGAGGCAGTTGCATACTCCAGAGCTGGGACACAGCAGTGGGCAACTGGGACACATCAAGGTAGAAAGGTGGAGGTAGTGGACTGTCCTCAGGATTCCTGTCTGTGTCTCCTTCTGGCATTTTGCCAAGCTTGCTAGCTCCATGGTAGTCAAACTCATGATTTTTACCCTTCAGTTTCCCGTCGTACCCCTATCTGTCTGGTCTGGAGTTTAACCAGACACCACCATCGGATCCAGAGTTTCCTTTGTAAGCACTGGCTTCTGAATCCCTGGAGTATTTTGAAGCACAATTTGCAGACCCTATCTTGTCATTTAGAGTAGCAGCCATTTAGGTCATGTGACACTTAAAGGACTTTGAGTTCCTTTGGTTGAAAGTTGCCATGGGCAAGAGAAGTCATTTTCCTGAACTCAAAATAGCCACCTCTGTTAACTACTTTTTTAGATGAAAGCAACTACATTTAAAAACAAGATAAGTTTAAGTCGTCCATGGCATGTCTAGTGAAAAGCTATAATGGAGGGTTTTATGTTCTATGAATGCCTTGAAAATTAAAGTTTAGCAAAAAAGATGGGGTTTGGGGGGTGCGGGATCACGGAGAAGAAAGACAGCACTCCCCTCTGTTAACTTGGCCTTAAAATGAAAAAGAAAAAGCTCACCCTTAACCCAAAACTCACCCCTTGAAAAATAATTTATGCTCCACTGAAATAGGCAGGAAGGGGTGGGGCTCCCAGGCTTATGAAATTTCATTTCATTCAAACAATAACAGCAAATGAAACACGATTTGCCTGGGGTCAGAGTCTAATTGCCTCTGAGAAAGCAGGTTCAGAACACTCCATTCTTCAAAATCTCCAACCTGCTTCCCTGTGTCTGTTTTGAATTTCCTCTTCTTTAACGTATATTTATATCCAGCCTCTTACAAGCCGGCAAGAACAATCACTAGCATTATCTGTTTCCTTTCAGATTCTGGTGTAATTCACTTACCTTCTTCCCACGGTTTTTTTCCCCTTGCCATCGAATGAGACTGTCTTATAAAGATGAAGGCAGGAGAGAGGTTGCACTTTTAGACTTTATTAAAACAAAACAAAACAACAAAAAAACAAGTCTATTTGGTCCTGAGTACAGGGAAGGAGTGCAGTAAATTTGCTCATTAATTTGTTCACTCTATTAAGAATTTACTCAGAGGCTAATGCTGCTATGTACTGGTCATATGCCAAGCAGTTAGAATGAAACGAAGAACAAGATATGGTCCCTTTCCCTCAAGAAACTCACAGTCTAGTGGAACCAGCAGACAAAACAAACACCCTCAGTGTTACCAAGCTTGAGCAGTGTGAATAAGCTTAACTATTATTGATGAAAAGTGCATTTTCAGGTTCTAGGCTAAAGAAGGAGGAAGGGATGATTTCTGTTGATTTGATCTAGTTGAAATTACCAAGGCATTATCATTACTAACAGCAATGTATTGTTCAAGAACGAAAATTCAGCAGAGTGAATTTAAAGATCTAATTGGCTTTACCGAAAGATCGTGAGTCAGGCAACATCCCATCTAGTAAGAAGAGAAGTGCTCTCAAAAGTTATACAAAATGGAAGTCTTTTACAGGAAGAAATTGGGTGAGACAAGAAAGTTAGCAAAATAAAACAAATGATTGCTTTAGGCAGGGTCACCTTTCTTTGGAGGAAGGGCAGCAAGGATCTTGTCAGGTAGCTTCTCTTACGAGTGTTGTTTATACCAGACTAATGTTGAAATAGCAGACTGATTGGTTTCAAATTCCACTCTTTGGAGAGCCTGAAACTACAGTTACATTAGGTAGTAAGTCTTGGTGGGGCTTAGCACCAGTGACTCCATTGGGGGCCTGTTTCTTTTTCTTTTTCTTTTTTTTAAATAACAGTATTTGGGACTCCCCAAAGGCAAAACAAGGCTTTTGATGGATGATCAAGATTTGCCCAAAGATTACCAGTGTCTTCAGCTTTAGCCCTAGGTGGTGACTCATTTTACTAATACTTGGAGGAAGGACGAGGAGTAAAAGTCACAGTAGAAAAATGAGTGCAAGGAGAGAAATGACTTAGCTCATCAGCTCTTTCAAGGGCCCTCTCTCTTATGTTCTGTACACACTACAGTGGAGGCCTTGGAATGGCCTATTTGGGAGATATTCCAAGAGAGGCGCTGGTCTGTGATGGCAATACACCAAATCCTGAAGGCAAGGAATCACGGATGGCAAATCTACAGCACCCATGCTATCACTTCCTGACTAGCACCCGTGGCAAACATCACAGTTGATCAGACCACCTGATCTCAACCAGTGTTCAGATTCCCCATCTGATCAGAGACAGAAATGACTATTTTCATAATTACCCTAAGAATGTTAGCCGGTCTCACCATAGAAGGAAAAGAGAGAGGTTAAGCTTTTACAATCAGTGCCCTAAGGCATCGGTGCTTAATCCTCTGAGGAACTCCAAATGCGATCTGGCAGTCCTTCTCAGTGGGTAAGACTAGGCAGTGACTTGGTGAACAAGCCGGTGTATTTGCCACCCTGGACCACTTGGCAACCTGAGGGGGAAAAAAAGGGAAGGCTAAAAAAAAGGAGTAAAAAATAAGTTTTCTACTCAGGGCACTGGGAGAATCAGTTTGGGTATAGCCCGCAGGTGGACCTGGGAAATACAAAACGAAACTGGGAATTACCATAAATTTTCCTTATAACGCTGCCATATTCCCTAGATTTTTAGATATTGTGATGGGCAGAATTCTAAGATGGCCTCCAAGATTCTTGCCACTTAGCATGGTCCCCTCCTGTGGAAGGTGGGCGGGACTTGAGAGTATACTGGTGGGCCTGACCTAATCAGGTAAACTCTGTAAATGAGGGTTTAGGGATCAGAAAAGAGGTCAGAGAGGTTTAAAGAAGCAGACACCCTCTCCTGTTAACCTTGAAGAAGCAAACTGTCATGTTTGAAAAGGGTCCCATTGCAAGGAACTGTGAGCAGACTCTAGGCACTGAGGGCCTTAGCCCTATAGCTGCAAAGGATCTGAAATCTGCCAACAACTAGTAAGCCTGGAAGAAGACACTGACACTCAGGTGAAATAGCAGCTTTGGCCACTGACACTTAGATTTCGGCTTTGTGAGAGTCTGAGCTGAGAAACTCAGGTGAGCCTGCAGGAACTATGAGATAATGAATGGGTATTGTTTTAAATGGCTACATTGTGGTGCACAGTGACGGGAAACGAATACAGATTTTGTTTACTGTAAGACACCCCACTGACCTCATAGCATTTGGGGAAAGAATAAAAACTACAGCATTAAATATTCGCCTAAATTATAAGACAGTCTGATTTAAAAAAATAAAACGAAAAATATGTATCTTGGTATTAAAGAAATATGTCAGTATTATTACATTTGTGAAGTACCTAGAAGCTTCCAAACCTTTTCGCATATGATTTTACTTAGTCCTCCTCACAACTCTGATAGCTGAGGAGAAAGTGTTCACGATGAAACAGCCGAGGTGCAGAGAAGTTAAATGGATGACTCAAGGTCACAACACTGGACAGAAGCAGGACCAGGATCTAGGCCTGCGCTGTGCACTACACCAGGACCAGCCCATCGGATCTCATCCTGCCAACATCTAATAGCCTGTTCTACAGAGACCGTTTCCGGCTGAAGCGGAGTGGATCGGAGATGTGGACCAGATTCAGAGCCGCCAGTCCGTAATCTCGGCAACTCAGAACGATGTGCCGGGCTGATCGGACTCCCACTTTGGGAATTACGAAGCATGAATTCAGTAGTAGAACAGGAAGGTCACGTGAGCCATGGCTGAACGGAGGCTATGTGGGACCAGGCACCGTGTGTAACAAGAGGAGGCCATCCAATGCAAACAGAGCCATGGAGAGCGCAGGGCCACGTTCGAGAGCCCGCGGACCCAGGGGCCCATGAGAAGACTGTGCCTGGAGCGGTTTCTGTTTCACGTGTGCCCCATGCCAATCCCAGCCCTTTTGCATCCTTAAAAATCCCCTCCCAATTTTTCTGAGAAACTCGGGTGAGTCTCGGTTCATTGCAACTGTATCATTGATCAAGTCCTGATCCAGGCGATCCAGTTCTGAAGTCGAGTTATGGTTAGAGAAACAGTTTGTGCAAATGAAAATGTCAAGATCACTTTTATTTATCAAACACCGTGAACACTTTTCCCCCTAATATCCTCTGTCTTCACATCCTGCACTCGCCTTTAATAATCTCTTATGAAAGACTCTCTAGCCCTCTCTCCCCTGCCATCTTATTGTCTTCCTTCTTCATTGACTTATAATCACAAAAGCCCAAGAACTGGTCTAGTGAGACAAGGTCCTCCTTGGAAAGTGCAGGAGGATGAGAACCTAAGTAGTCCTAACCAGAATCCTCTTCGATGAGTAGAGGGTGGGAAATACATGGGAATACTCAAATTTCAATCATTATTTACCCTGTCTTCACACCGCCAAGGACAAACCCATAACTAAAACGATCTAATTTTGAAATCATGATCACTCCAAATATATGCCAAGAACAGTAGGAATTGTGTTTCTGTGTTGCACCTACACTTAATTCTGAATTTTCTGGAGGCAACACCTGTCCAACAATCTGGCGAAATGAACTAGGTGGACTGAAAAACTAGCGAATAGGCAGCAGGATAAGGGTGGGTGGGAGGAGACATGGCTGACTAGTCTGTGGACAGTGCAAGAGGAAGTTCAGAGCATCAGCCAAGGAGACGGGCGAGTGAGCCTTTGGGAAAGCAGATGCAGCAGGCAGAATAACCAAGTGGCTAGGCAGAGACCAGCTCCTCTCTCCAGTGGGGCCTGCAGTGCTAGGTATGGGATTCTGCAGCAAGGTTCAGAGAGAGGAAGGGAGCCTGAAAGAGCATTGACTTCAACCAGCTTTAGAGAATCCTCAGAAAGACTTGGACCAAAGGGGGCTACAGAGGAAGACAGCCTAGAGTCAGGGTCATTCCCTCCCAGGCTGGATGGCAGGGATTGTCCCTCAACAAACCTTCCACAAGGGAGGGTATTTTGGGAAGAGTGCCGGAGAATCTGCAAAACCCTTAACAGAGCCCCAACTAACAAAACAGAGCCACAGCTCACTTCGCCGAGGCTGCTTAGTCCAGCGGTCCCATCTATACCAACTATCGCTAAGCATCAGGAAACATTCCAAATCACAGCGGAGTTGCCAAAATAGATTTCACAGTGTCTACCCACTACTGCTCGCAGGAAAGGGTATTCGCTTATGGTAGCTAATCTGTGTCAGGCACTTTGCACACGCGTCTTTTTGTTTCTTCATCTGTCCACCCTGTGAAGTAGGCGTTATTATTCTCATTTTACAGGTGAGGGAACTAAGCTATAGGAAAGTTAAATGAGTTGCCCAAACGCATCTAACTCGTAAGTCATAGAGCAAGGATTTGAACCCACGTCTCCTTGACTGTCAACCTGAGAATCTTACAAGTGTTGGTGGTTGCAACAAAATTCTCAAAAAATACAATGAAACATTTTCTTTAAAATGTCCATTGTAACCCTATAGCTCCTGAGTACCAGGCCTTCACCGTACTGATAGCTGAGTGAGGTAAAACTATAGCCCACATGGTTGTCACCTCCTTATAAAGCCAGAGTTCGAGCAGTTGAACCACATTTATAGAAGTAATCCTTTATTAAATGTATAGAATTGACATGTTCCAGTCAATGTGAGCACAAAGTAAATGTCTATAAATTGAATCCTCTTTTTCTATGAATGAAGTCGAATGAGAATAAGGTATGAGTTCTCAGCGTGTAAATTATTCGGGTAGAAGAGTTTTGCTTAGAAAGGAATTGGACAATGCAGTGCTTGTTCTTCAGGCATTTTGGTGTTTCCTGTAGGGAGGCAGGAAAGCCCCAGGGGGCCCTCGGCAAAAATCAAACAGATTTGTTTTGGGTTCAAAATCCAGCTCCACCATTGATCGATTGTGTGATCTTAGACAAATGGCTTAACCTTGATAAGCCTCAATTTCTTCATCTGCTAAGTGACAGTGGTCATCTCCCTACCCACCTCCAAGGATAATTGCAAAAATTAAGCGAGATAATGTGGAAAAGAACTTTGCTCGAGACCTCGCATTTAGCATTTGGCTGTTGTCCACATGGACCGTGTTGCTGTAATTGTCTCTGGAAGCACTCTTATGATTCCAGGATCACGTCAGACGTGCATCGCCTTCCCTGCTTTCACGGATAACAGACATTTCTCCGATGCCTGGCAGCATCCTGACAGGACGTAACTCCCTGCGCTCCCCTCCCCCCACCCCTTTGTCTTTATTCTTTATGTGTCAATAACGGTATATGACCACATCGTGACATTGAAGGCTTCTCTTTCATATATGAGGTTTGGGGTTTTGAAAAAGCTGAAGTTTCTGATATTTTGAAGTACTTCTTTCCTTTAAAAAGTCAGCATGCAAAGTTACTATGTGTTGGAGGTTAGGTTTCGTGGGAAGCCAGCTCTGAGGTGGAAGATTTGCATGTGGGGTGCCTTGGGGATATATACCTGTGCGAGAGCGAAGGGAGTGGCATTGGGCTAAGGGAGAAGTTGGGCTGTGATACAGTCACAACTAAGACCTCATCTCACCCAGGAAGACTGCAGCTGGGATGGCGCCAAAGAGTTCTTCTCAACTGGGGCAACAAACGTATGTGGAACAAATATAAGTGTTGCATGGTACACATTTCTATAAATATGGCCTTATAAAATTGATACGTATTTTACATATAAGTAGATAAACATGATATATTTACATACTTTAACATTTACCGAGAGCTTACTATGTGCAAAGCACTGTTCCACAGTGTGTTAACTCATTTAATCCTCACAACCCTATGAGATGAGAATTTAATTGCATTTTACAGATGAGGGGAACATGGTGCTTTGTACAGATGAAGAAACTGAGACACATCAAACTTGATGAATGCGACGAATAGTATGTAGACAGTGACGGGTGAGGCTGGGCCTCCACCTCTGGCACGCTGGCTCCAGAGAGCCCTCATCTTTCAGTGCCGATAAAGTCCACCGAAGGAGAACGAGGGCCTCGCTCTCCTAGTTCTTTTTCTCCTCATATTCTTAACTTCTGCTTCTAATCCGTAAGAGTTTATTTGTGTGTGTGTGTGTGTGTGTTATAGGATGAACTCCCAGCCCCAGAGATTTTGAACTTGTCTTCTAGCTCCAGAGAATTATTTTATCAACAATAGATAAACCCACAGGCAGGTGTTCAGCTAAATCTAAGTGCCTGGGTGAACTGGAGATATTTCTCCAGTGAATCGTATGCCTCCAGGTGTCAGACAGGTGACCCAAGTGAATGGAGCTGTGGGGTGGAGACTGTGGCAAACTGGGGTGCTCACACCGGTCTAAAAAAAACTGCTGGTCCTCAGCTCCAGCCTAGAATCGCCAGTTGGCAAACAATCCAGGGTAGACAGACCTTCCCATTTTTTCAAGAGGATCTGGTAATATGGATAAAAATCTCCTGGTTTTTTAAGCATGAGTGAAAATTTTTTTAAAGGCAGTATTTTGCAAGCCAAGCAGAATCCATCTATAAGCCTGTCATGACTCATGGGCTGCCATTTTGTAACTTCTGACCTGAATAAACACCAAGAGGGTGGACTCCCAAGCATTGCGAACTGGGGAGCATTGGGAAAGTGGCCTCGTTCCCCTAAATATCTCCTCCAGTGTGGCCTACATTTCCACCATTATCGATTTATCCTCCAAGTTAAAACCGAGTTTTCTGTGTTCATTAAAACATATATATATGGTTATGGGTTTTAGCCGGTTATCTTTCTATTATATATATATAATAGAAAGATAACCGACTAAAACCCATAACCAGACTATGAAAAAAGCAATCAGGTATTTCAAGTCCTCCTGCTAGAAAGAGACATAGTTCATTTTAAAAACTATCTAAATGAGTTGGACTGAGGGGCCCAGATGAACCAGATTTTGCCTTTGGCTGTGGTGCCTCAGACTTCCCTTGGCAGAGACCTCTCCTGGGCCATCTAGTTGTCAGGCCTCCCTCCTTCACTCCACCTGACTCCACCCCTTTTTTGTGAAAGATATTGTATGAATTAAGTTGAAAGTGACAAAAACAACTGCAAGTTGCCTAAATGAAGTGGGGTGGGGTGAGGATGAGAATGTAGTGGTTCCAGAAACTGTAAACTGATCTCTGGGGAATCTCGGTCATATGTGGCTGGGACCAGAATTCCTACAGTCTCTCTCCATTTCCCAGCTCTCCATTCCTCTGTGTGGGCTTCATTATTTGGCAGGGTCTCCCAATGAGGGGAGCAAGGTGGCCAGCAGTGGGTCCAGTGTACCTTGTACCCACTTAGCCACTCTGTAGAAGGAGAACCCCTCTTTCCCAATGGCCCCAACAAAATTCCTAAAGCTGACAGGCTGACTGGGACCACATGGCCATCCCTAAACCAATCACTGCATTGCGGGGGGGTGAGGTGGGGGGTGGAATACTCTGATTGGCTAAACCTGGGCTGCAGGTCACCAGCCTTCATCCTGGGAAGCCAGAACATAGGGTCAACTTCATGGACTTAGAAGAATCTGATGTGTGGGGCATATTCAAAATAAAAAATCGAGGGGCTATTAACAACAGGAAGTGGAAATGCATATTGGGCAAGTGAATACTACCCCAGATTTCCAAGGAGACCTGGACAGTTACCCAATTTCTTCACATTTGACTAATAAGAGAAAATCCAGTGGCAAATGATACAACTTAAAAGCTTTCCTTCCCCCTGAAGCCAGTCTCGTTAGCTCAGTTCCTGCTCTGAGTTCTGGCCTCTGCCATTGGGCTCCTGCAGGGTCATCAGATTTGGGCCGTGAAGCCAAATCTGACCTCACAGGGATAAAGTCCTGCCTTCACTGGCATTGCTGCCTCACTTACTCCCTTAAAGTGCCCCTGTAGTTTTTATTGCTGTTGTGACAGTGCAGCCAGCATCCGTGCAAGCACGTGGAGAAAACGGGGTTAGAAACACGGATTCAACCTAATCTTCTCTCCTGGGCATGACTTATTCTGTCTAAAGATTTCTGTGGCTGAAGTTGGCTACTGCCTAAGGTCTAGATTTTTACAGAAGGCATTTATAAGGCCTTCTGTAATTTGAGCTTAGTCTACCTTTGTCTTTTGGTATAACTCTTCGTGCATTATGCCACAGTCTGACAGCACCGACTCATCTTCCGTTTCCTCCGCAACTCTGAACTTTTCTCCTTTCTCCCCTTTGCGGATTTTGTTCTATTTCTGGCATGCCTTCCCTTGTTGCCACCTACTGTTGGAACCCTACCTACCATGGAGGACTTTGGTTTTTTTGTTTTTGTTTTTGTTTTTTTGCTGTCTAGTACCCAATATCACTTCCTTCCTGTTAGAATGCTGATCCTCCCAAGGGAATTCTCTATGTCTGTGGTCTTGACGGCATGAAAAATTAAGAAAAGAAATCTCAACTAAAATTGAAGTCAGGAAGCCTTGTAGGAAGAGCTCTCACACCCTCCTGTTCATCATCACTTACTTCAAACAGGAAGAGAAGACGTTTCCACTTTATTCCCACAGCAGGAGAAAGGAAGATTTTCTCCTCACCCACCAAACAGCTCCGCCAATGAGAGGCTGTCACAACTGAGCCCATGGAAAGCCACCACACTTCAAACTCGGTTTCTTCCAATGGACTCATTGTTTGTGTTGGCCCCTCCCAACCCTCCCCCTTTCCTCTAATACAAAAAATTCTCCTTTGTTCTCCAAACTTGCCCTTATTTTTGCCATATCTTTATCGTGCCCCATACTGTAATTCTTTGCTGTTCCTGAATAAACACATTTTTTTTTTTTTTTGCTGGTAAAATAATTGACTTTTATTTAGGTCAAAAATGGAAAGGAATGACCAGCTCCCACTACAGAAGCCAAAGGTGCTAGATCCTTCTACTCCCCAGCCTGACTTGGCCAGTGACTGTGTGACTTTGTTCAGCCTGTCATACATTCTGTTCTGGGACTTTGGTCTTGACTGGTAATCGAAGGACGTTCTCAGCAGCAACAAGGCCGAACCAGCCTACTACTCCTGTGTGATCTATGCTAGGGTTTGTAATCTTTATCTTCCACAGCTCCCTTGGTTTTGTCTGTTTTCCACATCTGGTCATTTCAGCCTCCTGACAATTTGGTGAGCTCTTGATCTCCTTCCCACACTTTTCCCTTTGTGTTCAAGCTAGCCAGAGAAGCTTTCTATTGCTTGCAACCAAAAACTCTGACTGACACACCCCCACACCCCTTTAAGGCCCAGCTTAGATCTTAATTTTTACACAAAGCTGTTCTTCACACCATTCCCTCCTCCACACTCCCATAAACCCTCTAATGGAAAAGCAAATCCTTAGAGTCAGCTCCGATTTTGAGTCGTTTACTTACACATCTGTCTCCCACACCAGACTGGGAGCTCCTTGAGGACAGGAACTGTGTCTCAGGTGGCTTTATAATTCCAAAGCCAGCTCAGTGCCTGGCACATAGTAGGCATTTCAGAATTGTGCATTGAACGAGTAAATATAGGTTCAGTTAAGTTTAGGCAATTGTTTCTTTCAGGACATTGCACTGCTACAGATATTTTTCTCCCATTTCTATTTATTTAAGAAGGAACTACAGACTGAAGGGACAAGAAATTCATTATTTTAGTTCTTGTTGGACCAGTCAGGTTCGCTTTATGCTCTTTCACCCTTTTCCCAGAGTGTTAAGAAGTATATTGAAGATTTCAAGTTCCTTTCCTTTTTTCTGGTCCTGCCAGCAAAGCCACAGAGATAATGACAACAATCACATTTATGTAACATTTACTACCAACCAAGCCCCGAGCCAGCTGTTTTACATGCAGTATCAGGTCACTCAGTATAATTATTATCTCATTTTATGGCTGAGGAAACTAAATTCTGAAGCTCAAGCGACTTTTCCAAAAGACATGGAGCCGCTATGACCCAATATGCTTTCATCACTCTACTTTCTTACAGTGATTCTCTCAAGTCATGAAATGTCTAAAAGATCAGAAGGAATGAAAGGAAAAACAGGAGGCTGAATAATCCTATAAATAAACAAACAAACAAACAAATAAATAACCAACCAACCAACCAACCAACCAGACCTTGGATAGATGAGAATTATCTGAAATTTTTAGTGCTTAATTTAAACCTTTTCCAGAAGCACCTTACCAAGACTGTCTTCAAGGATTTATTCATTATACGACCCACTAATTCATTAGGTTTTAGTTTATTTTAGCCCACATATATTTCATATCTCCAGTGTTTAACACAACTGGAAAGAATCTGGAAGTGAGAATGCAGTGGTTACAAAGATGTGCACGAAACCCCAGTCCTTACAAAGCTCCCTGCTAGTAGTGGACCAAAGCTAATAAAAGCCCCCTACAAAGAGAAAGGAATCCTGGAGGGACCAGCAAAGGGCTCTGGATGCACCGAGTAGCATGAAGGCAATTCCCGAAATACGTATCAGGGGCGATTTCACAGGGCAGGAGACTGAAAGGATGTATAGGAGAGGAGCAAATCAGGGTGGTTAGAAGGGTGGGCTCTGGAGCCAGCTGTCTAGATTTAAATCTCACCTCCAGCATCTGCCAGCTCTGAGATCTTAAGCAAGTCTCTATGACTCCATTTCTTCATCTGTCAAATGAGATAATAATGGTCCCTACATCATTAGATTCTGGTGAGGATTAAATGAGTTAACATTTGTAAAGTCTTAAACAGCAAACTGACACTGTGCAAGCACCCTGTAAATGACTGCTAAAGTGTATGATGAACAGGTAGAGAAAGGCGCAGGAAGGTGTTCCAGCCATGGAACCACTGCTCCACGTGAGGAGGTATACCTGGCAAATGGGGACAATATATGATTCAGGGGCTGGAGCACCACATGCACAGTAGATTGAGGTGGGATTGAACAGGACACCTAGGATGGAGATGAGCTAAACCTCCAGGGAAGGTCTCAATGCCACCCCCAAAATGTGAACCACTCTATGTCTGCAACATAGGAATTTTTCCAAGTGGAGCCAGAGATGCTTGCAGACACACCATGAATCTGGCTGCCTGAGTTGAGGCACAGATAAAATAGCTCGTAGAAGAGAACCTTGAGTGTTTCTAAAAGGAAAAATAAAAGAAAATTATTTTGACATGAATTTTAAAAATACAGTCATAGAAAAGGGAAGGAGACTAGTCCTGTTTGAGGCAGCTGGCTGCCCATGTCTGAAGCGGCCCTAATAGATAAAGATCGGCACCTGGAGAGGGCATGGAATCAAGAAACCTAAATCATAACCCACTTCTCGCTGTGTACCCCTCGATCAGTCACTTAACAGTTCTGGATCCCCAGCTTCTCCACTCTCAAACTGTGGGCAAACCCACCTTTCTCTGCTAGGAAACTCATATTGTAAAACACTTATGTTTTAGAAAATGAAGAGGGTGCTGTGTGCCTGCTGGCTAATAACACCACATGTAAATATTTCCATGGCCCCTCCTACCACCACAGGCAATTCCCAAAGCCATGATTAATCCCTTTTGAAAGCTCTCTATACATAGCACTCTGCCTGCCCCTCTCCCAAGAGGCCGCAGTTGATTAATTCTGAATTTCTCAACAGCCCTAAGACCATTTAAATTGGTAAATGGTGATTCTAAATGGTTCAGGGTTGTGAAGCCTGGCACACCCATGAGCCACAAACCCACAGAACAGGTTCAGCCAGCCCCAGACACTCTGAAGGACTGTGAGCTAGGACAGGCAGAATTTAATACTCTGATCTTGGACGTGGCAAGAAAGGGCTGCTTTTTCTTATTTGGGGAACCTCCTTTAAAAAAAATTGAATAAATAATCTACATATACTGTAAAAACATTAGATAATATAGCTAAAAAAAAAAAAAAAAGGAGAAACTATAAATTACTACAGTCCCACCTCCTGTAGGGAAAACCCAGGGTTGAGCTATGTAGCAGAGGTAGCTGTATATATCTTTGGCAAACTTGTTGTCATCTAGCCTTCTAGACTTCTTTCTACGTATGTACTTTTTTACAAAATGAAATCTTATTGATTCTCATTTTTATTGATATCCTTATTCTCTAAGTTGTTTTTCCCATTAAAAATATGTGATAAGCGTCTCTCTATGTCCCAATGTCGCTTTCCATCACCAGTTTTAATGGCAGACTAGTCGTTCATTGTGTTGTAATGTAACAGTCAGAACTCAAAGAAAGAGAAGCCCAACTCAAACCAGCTTAAGCACTATGGAGAGAATTCATGACTGAAAGTGCAGAGGCACACTATGAGCCTGGCTGGATACAGCGATTCCGATCGCAGCCTCCCTCCATCTCTCCCCTCTCTGTTCTCTTATGTTAGCTGCTCTCAGGTGGGCTCTCACCAATGCCACATCCAGTAGAGAACCTCTCTGCCTCAATTATCCCAACAAAATTCCCTCAAGAGACTTCCGTCCCTGAATCGGTCACTATTGATTCCTGTTCGGGGTTGGAATGCCAGGCTTGGCATTCCCCGTGGAGTTGGTTTAGGGATTAGCCCCTTCCAGCACCAGGAAAGGAGCTGTTTCTCAAGTGAAGTTAGGGTACTATGACTGTAAGAAAAACAATTGGTAAGTTAACCAAAACACGTGTTTTCTGCATGTAATAATCTTTCTCTTTTATTGAGAGTTCCATATAGGTCTGGCACTGTGCTAGTCACTTTACAATATCTAATATAATCCTCAAATAAACATAGGAGATTGGGAGCATTTTTATCATCACCATGTTATACGAATCTGAGGCTTAGCAAGGTTAAATAATTTGCCCAAGGTCACAGAGCTAGTAGGGCGCAGGACTAGGGCGAGAACCCAGGTTATCTTTCTCCAGAGTCAATTCTTAAAAGTGCTGTACTTTTCTGGGAAGATCACAGTTTATTGGGCCAGTCCCCATCTTGATGGAGCTGAAGAATTGTTGACATTGGATACCAGCCAGAGAGAGTAAGCTGGAAAGATGAGAGGTGATGAGCAGAGAGAGGGATGGATAAAATTAAGATTAGAGACAAGGCTGCATGTACCGATAATGACAAGGTCTAGGGTATGACCACGGTAGCGGGTAGCCGAGATATAAGATCCTTGGAGGAGAGGAGATCAAGGAACTGAGAGGCCAGGATATTGGAAGGATTATCTTGAAATGGACCTCAAAATCACCAATGATTAGGTTAGGAGCAGTGACAGAGAGAATGACAGCAGGCCAAGAACTAGACTCATCAGGAAATGCTGGGAAGTCGCTTGGGTCTGACGAGGACTGCAACCAGGAGAGTTGGTGAGTGGTATCGTCTCTTCACATGACCTTCAGAGCTGTTGGTTCTCAGGGAAGCACCAGGTCATGGTTAGAGCAAGAGGGTGAACAGAGAGAAAAGGTTTTGCCAACACAAAAGATTTTGCTGATAACAATCATTGGATCCCAAAAGACACACTGGGAAGCAGGAAGATGCAATTCGGGACAAAATCGAGGAATGTACAGAGTCTGGGTGATGATCAGGGAATTTGGACCTTCGCGTAGGCCTTGTCAGTGATAGAGATAAAGAGCATGATGGCTGAGTCCTGATGATCCCAAGGTAGTGGGGCTAGGGCTGTGAGTGTCACCAGGAAGAGGAGGATGAGAGGTTGGGGTCCCGTTTTCACTCTTTCC
>NW_011888840.1:3540053-3549675 GCF_000151845.1 Pteropus vampyrus | reverse complement strand
GAGTTCACCTACGGTGAACTTTAGGCTCAAGGCAATTCAAAACTATGCCAGAAAGAGCTTGGTGCTGCAAATAGAAAGCAAAGTATGACATGACATGGTCTTTGTCCCCAGGGAGATCCCTAAATGTTAGCAAGTAAAATAAGTGTATGAGAAACGTAGAGTGTGAGGTCAGTTAAGTCAAATGGAGTAAGCGCGATTGGGAGGAAAGGGTGTTCTTCTTTGCTTGGCAGATGAGGCCAGACATCGTGAAGGAATGATGTGAGTTGTAAAGAGTGGGAAGGACTCCTCCAAGTGGAGAGCTGGTGGGGGAGGTACATTTTAGACAAAGGAAACAGCATGAGCAAAGGGATGGTAATGGGAAAACACATGGCATATTTGGAGAGCACGGAGTGACTCATTCGACCTCCTGTCAGGAAGTTGTGAAAGATAAACCAGTAGGATGAGGATGGGGGGGGCGGAGGGAGGATAAACGATCGTTAGCTTTTTTTTTTTGCAATCTTCCTCACGTGGTTAAGCTATTAGTGGAAAGAGGAATTTAAGTGAAGGAGACCATTTTGGGGAAGTTAAGTTTTGTTTGGGACATATTGATCTGAGGTAACTGTAGGATATCTTAGTGGAGAACATACCCAGTGGGTAGTGGTAAATTACCATTTGTATTTTTACACGAGATGAGGGCTGAAATATTGCATGAATGTGTGATATGTGTATATGCCTGCATTTTTTTGTTTTTTTGGTTTTTATTCTTCGTTTTCTGTATTCTCTGATTTTTTACAAGCACGAATTAATTTTATAATTTTATCAAGGAGGAGGAAGAGGGAATAAAACAATTTTATGACCTAACCTAAGGAATTTTACTCTCTGCTTTCGAAATAGGGAGATGTTGAAAGTTCCTCCAGGATTTCTTTGCCTGCATTTGTTTATACCCCGGTTCATTCAAACATAATTTGGGTGGCATATACAAATATGCACATCAGAATTTTTAAAAATGAGAAATTAGACAAAGAAAAACAACGATATGAGATAAAATTAAATTTAACCCTTAAGTTTAACACATAATTTTCACGCCATAAGTTCCTGTAAAATTGCTAGGGGTGGACAGCACATCTGACTTTGAGCTTCCCAGCAGCCGAAGCAAAGAAGGGACGTGTAATTAGTTGTGAGCTTTCTGATGGATGGAAAATACATATTTGTAAATCTTCAGGACTGAGGGAGACTTGAGGACTCAGATGTGTACAAGACAGCTCCGGAAGAGACACCTGGTGTTCTCCTCACCTGGCACCCTCCTCTCCTGGTCCCCTCTCATCCAAGAGCACATCCATCTTGAAGTTAGGTATGGATCTGTGATTAGCTGTGTCCGCTGAAGTGTGAGGACAAGGGGCGCGTCCTATTTCCAAGTAGAAGATTGAAGAGCCAGTATGGGATTCTCCATTCACTCTTTCCCATGCCACGGTGACAAAGACTGTCAAGGAGAAGAGAATATAGAGAAAAAGTGGAGAAAAGAGGCAAGAGAATGGACTGTTGGGCAACATGTAACATACAAGACAAAAAGGAAAGCTGTCGAAAAAGAAAAGAAACAACAGCGAAATGCCCAGAAGGGAGACCATGGGAATCACAATATCCTGGAAACTATGAGTGGGATTTTTTTCCAAAGGGAGAAACTTACAAAAATTAAATGCTTGCCCACAACCACACACACAAAAAGTGGCAGAACTGGAACTGAAGTTTAGTTCTCAGTGACATAGAGAGCTGTGCTCATAATTGCTTCGTTATGCTTCCTTCCTTCCAGCTGTATGACCTCAGGGCACAGGTAAGCTACAGTTTACTCACCTGTAACATGGGGACAATAACAATACACCTTCATGCGATGTGGGAGGACAGGGTCGTATGCTGTCCGCAATGTACAGAGGTTTATGGTTCTGTGCTTTGAAGACCTGGAATTTGCAAATGTGACTTGAATATTTGTTTTCAACTTTTGAACTCCAGGAAAGAGGAATGGGGATTCAGGCATCCATTCCCAGAAACCATACATCTCCAGACTCTGCAGTCCGCAGGAGTCCTGGGACCTGGGCCTCTGGCAGTGCTCACCTAACCTGCGTGAGAAAGATGGAGTGAAATCACAGGGCTTACCAAGATCCAGCCCTGCAAGCACCAAAGGACAATCTCTTGGCAGGAAGGGAAATTCCTGTTATTCTTCAACCCCTTGGATACCAGTTTGAGCAAAAGTCTTGTTTTATGAAATAAAAGCGCTGATCTGGCAAAAACAAAAAACAAAAAACAATTTTTGAAAAATTGAGTACCTAATAAGGAGAAACACTACCACCTCTCAGATGTTTTATGTAGGTACTGCCCTGGGTTCTCACACCCGTCTCCTGTGTCTGAGGCTGTGGTTTGAAAGTCATCTGATATCCAGGCGGTGGCTCTTTTTTCGAACGTCTGTCCTGCTGTCTGACTTCTTTCAGTGGCTGCCAGCTTACTCCATCCACCCTCATTCTACTTAAGTCCCCACTGAGGTGGGCTTGGAGAACTGGCAAATTTTTGGTGTTTGTCTGCAAGCACATTTTGTATTAGAACAGCCCCAGGATGGAAGATGTGTGAAAGATTATTTAAACCTACTATATTTGCAGGGCTGGCCAAAGTATTGATCCCCTCTGTACTTGAACACTTCTAATGACCCAAAAGAACACACTACCTATGAAAGAAGAGTATTCATTTAAGCAGTACCCCCACCTAGGCCATGTGCATTCCCACTGCAGGCTTTGCCATTGAAGTGCCTCCTGAGACCCTTTTTACCCTCTGCCAATATACAGTCTAGTCACTGTTCTCCCTTACACATGCGAGTCTTTCTTCCCCTTCACTACTATTTTATTCAGTTTAGAGTTTATTCAACATTTATTGGCATCTACTACACGCCAGGCACTGTTCTAGGCTTTAGATACAAAGACTAAGATATAAATACAAAGGAGAGTTCCGCCTCAGGGCTAAGAGCCCCGGCACTGGAGGTCGAGCTGAACGTAAACGCGCTTATAGGACAGATGTGTGGCCCTGCATCAGTTGCTGCATCAGTCCTGGTTTCCTCTTCGATAAAAAGAGCCAAACAGTAATTTCTATTTCAAGGGGCTGATGCAAGAGCTAGAGGGAGGAATGAACACAAAGTTGTCATCAGTGTGCCAGTCAGAGGTCGGCACTTTGAAAAGATAGTTAGATGTTAGAACATTTGAGCACAATGGTGCTTTTGCTTGGAACTTTCCTAACTTCCTAGTCAACACCATGAATTTTAGATGTGGCTCGAGCATCACTCGCTCAGAGAAGCCCCGCCCCAGGCCGGGGCGTTGCCTCATGTCACAGGCTCCCAGCACCCTGTGGCTTTGCCCATAGCACCATCGCAACTGTGATTTCACCTGCGCCCATGTGATTGCTATGGACTTGTGCCTGTCCCACGCCCTCTCCACAGCTCCATCCCCACTAGACTGTCAGTTCTCTGAGGACAAGGATCTGGGCTGTTTTAATGGACCATTCATCCTATCCCTTGGACCTCGGTTTCTAAGTCGGCACCCATTAATAGTTTAATGAACGAAAAGCAAATGAACAAGTAAATAATATGTAATATTAAACATATTCTAATGACACAGAGGTATTATATTGAAAAAAACCAAAATACATTCAAAACTTATATAGGTCCCAAGAAACCAATTAGCTATTTAGGAGTTGGAGTGGGACCTGGATGGGATAAATAACTTCATCCTGACTTTCTGGGAGACATAGTTCATGGCTTACAGCTCACCAGCATAGGCCTTGGAACAAAAGATAGCAACAGCCAACATCTATGCGGTGCTTACACTGTGCCAGGCACCGTACCAAGAGTTTTATACATATTAACTCATTTACTCTGTATAATCCAGTGAGATGGGGCCTACGTAGAAGGGTTAAGTAATCTACCCTCAGCCAGGGTAATGGGCTCATGCCCGCTTAGGGGTCTTGCTGCTAGTACTTGGGTCTTCTTCTCCACGACCTTTTGGGTTCTGGGCCTGCCCCTTCCTTAGCTCATGCCTTGGCCCCCGGACTTGGCATGGTTCTGGCCATTAGTAACCAGACTCCATCTTACTTTTCAGGCCCTCAGTGGGCTTTTATTCATTAACACTTCGCAACAGCTCCAATGTCCATGAGAGCGTTAGTGCTCAGATGATCCTGGAGTATTTCTATCTTACCGCTGCTCACATCCTATCGGGGAAGACCCCAAATACCCTCCTTTCACTCAAAGGCCCTTTCTGACTTGACCTGGATTGTTTCAGGCCTTCACTTGTCATGCCTTGTAGACATTCACAAAGTCAGACGGTGTCTTCAAAGTCATTTAAGGTCATCCCCCATGGAACTCTGGAGCCTCCTGGAAGAGTGGTTTTCCAGCCTTTATTTGTATACTGTCCGTGATGGATAATTCATCAACCCCAAGGTAGTACATTCCATTGTAGCCTGTTAGAAAGATCTTTCTTTACCAAAGTTGGAACTGTCTTCCCCAGCGGGAGCGAATATTTTATCACTAAAGTTATTTAGAATTGCTACTGTGCAATGCTAATACAAGCATATCAACTTTTCAAAATGAGTTTTTCCTCATTTAAAGTTCTCCACAGGCAATGCACCTCCTCACTGTCTGAGCCGGAAGGACTTATGCCACCAGGGCCCATGGGTCCTGGTCCCGCCTCTCGGGGCCGCGGAGTAAGTCTGCTCCCTTTTCCTCATGACAGCTCTTTGCATGCTGAAGGCAGCCTGTGTGGCCCCCTAAATCTTTCTTTTACCTGGTCCTTCCTGATAGGTGGTCATCTGGGCTCCAGTTCTTGGGAGCTGGGTAAACTTGGGCAAATTGCTTAGTCTTTCTGGGCCTCAGTTATCTCATTTTAAAAAGGAGGCACAGATCAAATCAGATGTGTGCTGCATAGAAAACTGGACAGTGCTGTGCACGTGCCATCTGAGGCTCCAATGGGAAGTGATCCTGTTGCCCCAGGGACAAGGGTAGGAGCCCAGCCCAGAGCTGGAGGATGGAATAGCAGGGGCTGATCAGAAAATTGTCAACCCAAGAGTTGGGGGCAGTAAACAAAAGCGGCATCTGGCTTTTTTTTTTTTTTTCTTCTGACGGGCATACTAGCCAAGTGCACTAAGCACTGCTAATCGCTTTGCATGCATTAATTCCCAAACACCTCACAGCAGCTCGAAGAGGCCGGCGATTGTTAATCCCATTAGGCAGATGAGGAAACCGAGGCACAGAATGACAAAGCACTTTGCCAAGGTCCCACACTCTGTGTTAAGGCAAGGATTCGAACTCTGACCTCCTGGCCCCGGACTCTTAAACACTCTGCCCTGCGACGCTTCCCGAGAGCAAGGCCAAGGTGGGGGGGCGCCTGGGACTGGGGGTGGGATGGAGCACGAGGTCCCGAGATTTCACCTGCCTGGGTCTGGGAGGCCGAGGAGGCAGTGGGGCTGGGCTTCTGAGAAAGAGAAGGAGGGAGTTCTCAGTCGTGGGAGAAAAGCGCCGAGAATAGTAGCGGAGGCGCCGGAGCTCGGCCGCACCGCCGGCATTCCCTGCCCCGCGAAATGCCCCCAGAACGACCCCGGCTGGGGTCAGGCATCACGCATAATTCCTAACGCTTGCCGGGCCCTAGGCTAAACGCTTTGTTCATATTTTCTCGTTTTCCCTGAGCGACAGTCCTCTGAAAGAGATAAGAGTGTCCCCACTTCACAGTCGAGAAAACTGCCAATAAGGTTAAATAATTTGCCCTTGGTCGCAAAGGTAGAAACTGAGCTGAGGCATGAACACAGTTTCGTTCGATGCTGCCTGTTCCAGATCCGTTTGGTTCCCTTTTGCTATTTCTGAGTACGACCCGGCTTCTATCCCGTTTGCTGGGAACAGCCTGCTCCCGAGGCGCTCGGTGGAGGCCTGCCCTTAGGCTGCTGGGGCTGCTTTGCCTGCAGAGAGTAGCAAGTGCTTGGGGTTTATGTCCCAGTGTCGAAGTGCGGGAGTGAGAGGGCCGTTCTCCAGATGGGACAAACTCGAAGGCACAACTTACGCTCCAGAGCTCCCCTGAGGAGGCTGGGACTCTGAGGAAGGTCACTCCGTCCCTCCAAAAGGTGAAGGTCCTTTGGGTTCAAGGTCAGCCCTCTCCCTTGTTTTGCTTCTTCTCCTTCCCTGCCCCACTTCTCCCATGCTCATCCTGTTCTCCAATGGGAGCACTTTCTTATGAGTCATCTGCCCTTGAACTCTCTTCTCAGGGTCTCTTTTGGGGGACCCCCACACAGGACACCCTTTAGCCTCTTCACCACCATCAGGACACCATGTTTTTGCTCACCACCCTCATCTTCTAGGAACTGCTGACACTCCCCAGGGAGCAGAGACAAACTTCCCTTCCCCACCCCTCTCCCACTGCCTGCACCCGTCACAGGGCTCCCCTCTCCCCTACAAATCCCTGGGCCCCTCCCAGCCAGAGCCCAGCACCTGAGGCTTGTGCCCCCAGCAGGGTTGGGCTGAGCAGGCTCTGGCCAGCTTTTGCGGTTCCCAGACTTGAGCAAGCCCAGACACACACGGCCCACCTCCCAGGGCGTGGGACAACGGGCTGCAAAGTCAGAGGTGGTTTTCAGGCCCTGTTCAGACTCGCAGGTGGTGCTGAGCTAGATGAGTGAGGGACCAGCCCTAGTGTATCTGGAGCAAGAGAACCAGACAGACCACTCCTCAGGGACAGACGCCAAACCAATAAACAAAGGATGGGCATGAAAGACTAGGTCTTGAACTGACAAGGTTCCTGAAGCATGTGTAACACGGCGTTAGGCATAGCCATCTGAGGGGGATTTCTCCCATCTGACAGCAGCTCACAGGAGAAGAAGCCAGGAAACCCCAGTGATCTCTTAAGACGGCCGATTCATTGATTCCCTGATCCTGGGCACGTGGAATGAAGATTCAAGACATATGTTAACAGGCCATTGTTTGCAACTGCTGTGTTCGATTTCCTCACTGGTCTCCTTGTGACTCAAAAGGGAAGGGTGGGGTAAGTGCCCTTGAGCCGGGAACCGAAGGCAGAGTGGTCAGGATCCGTCTCTGTGAACGTCAGTTTTCCCATCTGTGAAACGGTCGCTGTCTCTCCATGCTCTCCCTCAAACACCTACGTCTCCATCCGCCTTTTCCCCTGCCACTTCCTTTCTCTCTCCACCCTCCCCTCCCAGGGCACCAAGACTCATGTTTTCACTGTGCAAGGTCAACCTGCTCCCTGATTTTGCCCAGTTATGTCCTGTTCATCTTTTCAGGATCAACTCAACCACATTCTTGCCCGGAAATCCTGTCTGATCTTTTCCCCACCACTCGGTTGGGTTGGCTGCCCCTTCTCGGGGCTCCCCCGTCATCTTGCATATGGCTCTATAATTGGATATCAGTTTACGCGTTGGTGTCTGTGACTAGACGAGACCTTAATACACCATGTGGCATCGTTTTGTCTCTGAAACACTAGGACCTGGCACGGCATCTTGGACATGATGGGTGCTCAGTAAATGTTTGTTGAATAATTATCCACTTTATAGGGGTGTTGAAGATCTTAAATGAAATAATAGATGTGAAAATGAATTAAATACAAACTGATATGTTTTATTGTATTATTTTGTATTACATATTACCTATGTAATATATGTATTAATAATATTATTATAATAATAATATGTGCCAAAGCCTAAGCAAAGAGATTTGTATAAAGTTTGATGTTGAGAAAACAATCAGAAATAAACATGTATATAAAAAACTGTTTTCCTCTCTACATTCATATCAACAATGACAAGAAATTATTATAACCACTAGGCTGAAAATCACAATCATTTGTCCAAGAAGGCAGAGGGGTGTTAGCCAGGGGTTTGGATATCACCCCCTCTGCCTTTTATGTGTTTAAGGTTTTCTGGTTTCCAGGTTTTACACCCTTGGTTCTGACATTTGCCATAAAATTAACCTAAGAAATCAGACAGTGGAAGGGAAGAAATGCACTAGGCCCTTCCTTTTATGTTCGTGCTTTTTTCAGGAGAGAGGGAAAGCCGACAGGATAGGCCTGCGTGCTCCCTTCTGGGAGTGGGGAGGTTCCCCAGGAGGGAGCCGTGAGAGTGAGTGTGGGAGCAGCTGCCGAAAATAAGGCAGAGCCAGCCAAAGCCCCAAGCTGCTGCCACACCCCCGTCAAAAGACAGCCTGCCAGCGGAACAGTGAAACTGCTCCTTGTGTCAGGTTCTACCTTGGCAAGTCAGCGTCGCCTTCCTTATCACAGTCGAGCTTGGCCAGATCTAGGTCGCAGTGATGCTCAGCATGTCCCTCTTCTCAGCCGAGACAGACTGGCTCCCTTTCAGTCCTGAGAGCTCTTACTCTGCCCAGGAATGCCAGGAACGGATTCCTCTCCTCCTCCCTCTCCCTCTCTCCCGACTCTTTCCCCTCTCCCTTCCTCCCTCCTGCCTGCCTGCCTTTCTTCTTTCTTTAATAAAATTTTACTCTAGTTAGTTTTTGAATAGGTGATACATTATAGACGCTACAAAAATTATTATAAAAAAAAATTCTCCCTCTCTTCACTCCCTCTCAGGAACTCAGTGCCTGCTGTGTATTCCTCCAGAGATTTTTTGAATGCATACACGAGCATTTACATGCTAATATGTTATATACCCACCTCCTTTTTATGCAAATGGTAGACCTTGTATAGTGATACTTAATCTTTTGCTCCTTAATTTTCTCAATTAATATATCTTGGAGATCTTTCCAGGTCAGAACATGAAGAACTTCCTCTATCTTTTCATAGCTGCATAGTTTTCTAATCCGTAACTTATTTTAATCAGCCCTACTACCGTGGACATTCACGAGCAATACTGCAAAGGTTAGCCTTGGTCATACACCATTTCCTGCCCATTATCTGTGATTGGGGGTGGAGTCGCTGGGCCAGGGGGCAGATAGACTCATTTTAATAGCTGTTGCCAAATTGTTTATCACAGTTGTACCAATTTACATTCTCTCCAACAATCTATGAGAAGAAACAGAGTTCTAAAACTTTAAAATAGGAATAATTCTTCTACTATCAATATCCATTTATTAAGCTGTCACTGTGCCAGGCACTGTGCTGGGCACGGTCAGTCATTGTCTGATTTCATCACCACAGCCTTTTGAGGCAGGTTACGTCATCCCTGTTGTCAGAGCAGGACACGAGATTCGGCCCCACGATACCCCTTCTCACTGCTCTTGACATCTGAAAGTCAAGAAGTCAACGAATACTCATCCTGATAATCATAAGAGGAACACTAACGGCCTGCGTTTACTGAGCACTTCTTTATGCCAGGCACGTTATCTCCGCCGATCCTCACAGCAGCCACACGATTCCAGCTGTTATTACCTTAGTAATGAGAAAACCGAAGCTTCGAGAGGTCCCAGGCCCTGGGCTCAAGGTTACGCAGAGCACAGGCCGCAGCCCCAGGACCGGGACCCAGGCGGTCTGACTAAAAAGATGGGCGTGGTGACGGTAGCCCAACACGGTGAACGTGCCGAATGCCACTGCCCTCCCTGTACGTGCACTTAAAAATGGGTTAAAATGGCGAATTTTACATTATGCATATTTCACCGTGATTTTTTTTTAAA
>NW_011888840.1:3537738-3539828 GCF_000151845.1 Pteropus vampyrus | reverse complement strand
GCAGCTTCATTAATTTTTGCTGATCTCAACCGACTTTGGGAGATTCGAATCAACCTTTCAGATAGTTTTAGCCAGAAGACCTCCTTCTGAGGACAGAAGCAAGATGTTCTGTCCTGCTGATGAAGTGGGTTCCTCCCTGGAGTGCAGTTTCACACAGTCAAGTGTGAGATTGTCCATCCCATGCAAACGCTGGCTCTGCTGACCAGCGGGCATTGCCCTGTGGGGAGGGAAGGGAAGTCAAGTTCAGGGGAATAACAGGGAAAGACCTCCCAGGAAGAGGTGACTTCAGGACGCTGGCTGCCTAGTTGTTGTTGATGGTTTTCATTACTTGGTTTGAACTCCCGTGGAGTAAGTGTTTCTCAGGCATATTTGGGCATCTAATTCTGGACTCCTTACGCATAAAAGAATGCAATAAAATACCTGCTCCGTGGCAGTGGAGACAGCCGCTTAGCAGGCTGCCTCTGCTGCCTGTCCTGCCCTTTGCAGACAGGGCGGTCCCAAGAGAATAAACGACTTGCCCAAGGTCCCACTGGAAAGCGACAGAACCAGGACAGAAGCTCACAGTTCTTGGCCAGGACTGATCCTACGACCCTCTGCTGACTAAAAAGCCTGAGTGTTGAGGTAAATCGAGGAACAAAGGCAGGTTCTCTGGGGCAGGCAGGCGGTTTTCATATATAAATACAAAGCGTGTTTGCCCAAGAGCCTCCACACCTTTCACCAGGGTTGAACTGAATTTGCCCTCCAAATACCAGACTAGAAAAATCACTTATTTGTCATTCTTCCTTTTGACTCATAATAATTCCTCAGCATGTCCTGCAGAAGGGAGTGTTGGTAAGTAATGGAGAAGAGGAAGAAAATATGATGAGGTAGCATGAGGGGTTTCCTTACTCATCAGATGCCAAGGAACAAGCTTACTCAGGGTGTCTCCGTGATCAACAAGGGACTTTTTCCTCAGGGAAGGAGGAAAAACGGCTGTGACAGTGGTTCCCCTGACAGCACACCATTTGCCAGTGAATTCAAAGTGTTTCTGTAACGTCGTCCTGTTTCTTCTGGTAGGGTCTGGTGGCGGTCGAGGCGGGTTGGTAATTAATGTGAGACGGACGTGCTGAGGTAAAGCGTGGAGAGGGGGCTGTTTGTTCGCGAGTGTGCGGCAAACCCGCGAAGTCCAACTCGAGCAACCTCACACAGAACTCAGGCTCCTTCCTGCTTCTAGAGGATTTCACAAGGCCAGGAAGCGAGCAGTCCTGGGGTCAAGTGACAGGGAGGCAGCTCCGGGACACACCCAAGAGCAGTTTCTGGTCAGGCGTTCCCGGCAACAGGGAGCACCTCGGCCCTCCCACGCCTCGTCCATGATGAAGGATGGAGGCAAGGCCTGCCAAATGCTGGGGCAGGGCAGCGCCTCCATCGTGGCTGAAGGGCATCGAGAGGTCTCCCTTCTAAAAATATCCCCCCTTCCTGCTGTGGAAGCTGAAATGGAAGACTTCACATGGAAGTCTTAGTCCCTTGGTTTGAGGCATTATATTTTTAGTAGATCTGATTTAAAAATTAAGTACCATGATGTGCAGAACAAACAGGGGTATGACCGCGCCATGACACCTTACTTGGCATTTATTTATATCCCCGCGTAAATCCAAGGAAGGATTTGAGAGTCTCACAAAGTTGTTTCTCAGGTTAGCCAGCTGACACAACCAGAGCTTGTTCTGCCAAATCCGTGGAGCAGCCAGAGAGAACCTGAGCATTCTGCCTTGGAAATTTCATTTTTTTGCTCAAAACGCTCCAAGAGCTTCTCACTGTACAGTAAATAGAACCCTCGCCCCATACCATTCATCATCTTGCTGAGTGAGCCCCCACCTCATGCAAATGCACTGAGCTCCCCCCTGCTCCCAGACTTCTTACAAGCTGCCTCTTCTGCTGGCAGACCCGTCTCATCTGCTCCTGGCTCCTCTCTATCCTCCAGGCTGTGGCTTGAAATGCTGTTGCTTAGGTAGCCCCCTGACTATGGCAGCCAAGGTAAGTGTTCCCTCTCGTCTTTCAAATACTCTGTTCTTTTCCTTCACAGCCTTTCTTGCAATCTGAGTGTGTGTGTGTGT
>NW_011888840.1:3524070-3536058 GCF_000151845.1 Pteropus vampyrus | reverse complement strand
TAGAAACTCTGCTTCTATGCAATATTATTTTCATAAAAGAGCTTTAAATGAATTTAAAAGAAGTGTGGAAAACGTTGAGCCTCACCTCCCATTTTATAGATGAAGAAACTGAGGTCCAGAGACAAAAAGAGGTTTGCCCCTGGTCACCAAGCAGTCACGACAGAGGCAGGACTCAGCGGCAGGTCTTTTGAGCCCTATTCCAGAAGTTTTGCCTGGACACTCGCTCTCCTGCCAAGACATACAATGGGAGTACTTTGGAATTTGCCCTCCCTGGGCCCCTGTTTTTCTATCAGTACAACTTCTGGGAGAACGAAGCAGAGCCTGTGGCATGTGCCCCTTCCCCATAGCTCTGAAAGGCCCTTTGTGCCAAGTTCATGGACATTCCACAGGCCTGTTCTAGACAAATCCATCTGCCAGCGGGTCACAATCCTTGCCTTCATCTCTGAGCCGAGATATTTTGGCCTTTCTGCTTTTAAATGCACCCTTTGCTTTTTTGGAAGCTGAAGCCAAGCAAGGGAGGCTAGGCTCCCGAGCCTCAGGGGCAGATGGGGTGGGGTGGGCCATGGAGGAGAGGGGTCTGTTTTGCAGACCTGGCTTGAGGAGAAAACTGTGCTAATTATCTCTCAGGCCCAGCTGCAGAAACGCCTTAGCTCTGCGGCAGATTATAAATAGCCCAGAATGCACTCCCAGCCGCTTGAAAACAAGGGTATTTTTTTCCTGTGTTAGAAGAACAGCTCTTCACAGATATCCTGGGCCCCCTCCTCAGCCTCACCCCCAAAGAGCTGTGATTTATGGCTTAGTACCATTACCCAGACCAAGGATCACACAGCCCCGATAAACAATGACTAATTCATCGCCAAGTTCTATGAAAAAAGGAGGCATTCCTTTGGAAGTCCTCTCTTTCATTTTGGCAGAGATACGCTGACCCATGAGACCAGAGGGGCAGTTTGGCCGTGAGTTCATTACCCCGGGTTTTATCTGGCTCTCTCTGCTGGGGATAGGCTGGTGAGTCGCTGACTGACGAGAGGGCAGGAGGGGCAGAGAAGAGCCTCTGAACTTGACCGTTTGCTGAGATGCTCTCGAATAAAAAAGCCAGGGAAGCTGGATTGGCCCATTTATAGTAGAGTCCTTATCTCTAGAGAAAATTAGTCTCTATCATGAGGAAATCAGGTCTCAATGCAAATAGCCTAGAAGTCCTTGCACCAGTTGGCTCACTCGCTAGGACCCTAAGTTTGAACAGCAGCTCCCAATGTACAAAGCCCTTTCCAGGTTCTGCTCTCATCTGACCTTTACAACAGTCTTATTTGCTTGTTTGTTTTTCTGGAATCAAAGCTAATGCCTGCTCGTTGTAGAAAATTTTTAAATTTCAGAAAAGCATAAAGATGAACGAACGAACGAATGAATGAATGAAATACAGAGAATGAATAAAGAAGAAAGAATGTCACCCAAACCACTACACTGAGACAACAATGTTTTCACGAACATTCTTCCAGACCTCTCTTATTGGATTATAGATGGATATAATTTTGCCTAAATGTGATTATATTATTGTGTTAGGAGAACTCTTGGTAGAAATAGATGTAACATTCAAGTGAGTAATTGAAGAGGGTTTAATAAAGAGGCCATTTACATTGGCTGGGGCAGAGGTTAGGAATACCAGCAAGAAATAGTGCAATATACCAGGGCTAGCAACAGGGGACAGCCATTATCACCCCTAAGTCTGAAGGCCACGGGAAGGGAGCAGTTACTGCAAACCAGAGCCGTATAGAGAGGGTTAGCTGTCAGGAACCACAGCCTTTAGTAGAGACACAGCCAGTCCCAGAAAACCAACAGAGATGGAGCCAAAGGAAAAAAAAATACCCTGACCTCACTCTCCCCCCACCCTCCAACTGCTGGTGCCTCCCACTGCCCAACCCAGCCAGAGTTAGAAGGCATAGAAGCCTATTGACAGCAGTCCATAGAGGCCAATACCACAGGGCACAGAGCAGGGTGGAGAAGGACAGAGAGCAAACAGGAGAGGCAAGCAGAAAACATCCAGTTACATCCACTGCAGTACTGCTTTTATCATTCAATGGTGAGCCGAGAGGTTTCTAACTCAATGATTATAGATTGACAGCATACTTTTTAGTGGACCTAGTATGGATGTACCAAATTTATTTGACCAATCCCCTATCGATGGACTCGTGGTTAGTTTCTAATCTCTCAAGAGCATAGACAATGCTGCGATGAGCAGATCTGTACATAAAACTCTTTGTGCACTCAGGACACGTAATTCTGATTTCCCTTTGACACTGTTTACAGACTGAGGCTCATCGCCTATGAAGCTTGCCCCGAGACACATAGTGGGCATGTGGCTTTTTGGAATCTTCTTTGACAACAATGAACATGGGGTAGTCTGTAACAGAAAGAGGAATAATAAAGTAAATTTTTAGTTTTGGAAAACAAAGAGAATGCTCTTTCCCTTAAAAGTCCTATCGCTGACATGACTCTGAAACGGGGGAGACTATTAGGTCTCAGGAGAACAGAGCCTGCGTGGGTTGTGGAGGACAAGGGCAGAGGGAGAGAGGGAATGCACAGGACCAAGAGGAAATGAGGTCACGGGATTCTCCTGCACTGGCTTCACAGTCGTCACCTCAGAAGTTGGAAATAGCTCCAGTGGCCTTACTGTGGGAAAGGGAGGAGGAAACGGGCTCTGAAGTGGACGGAAGTGAGTGGGAGGCTGTACTTCCTGTTCACGCCTTGGTCTCCTTGTCTGAAAAGTGGCAGCGATGCTTCCACACAGGCTTGTCTTGAGAGTCGTTTGACATACACACGTGAGAGGGCCTGGCACTTGGTCACCACGCAACAAATGCATGTTTCTTCCTTTCTTGCCCAGGAGCTGGGCGCCAAGAGAAATGAAATCTTGAGTTAATATTTTTAATTCAAACAAAAATTTATTGAGGAGTAGATAAACTCAAAGGTTAACAAGCCTCCTTTCTTGCCTTCAGGAAGCTCAGACACGGCTGCGCGCACGCACTCACTCGGTATTCAAGGCCTCTGTGCTTTTATCCGTACTTCGTCCCTCTGTCTTGACCGTCCTTGTCTCCTCTACCTGGTGAAATCCCTTACATCCTTCATTGTCCACGCACAAGGGAACCCGACTGAATGTGTCACAGCCTCCCCTGCACCCCCGTGGCACTGTGTCCGTTTCTCTCTCACACACACCTTATAGCTTGGTACAGACCAGAGGTGAAGAGTTGGAGTCCGATGGGTTTGGTTTCTACCCCAGCTCTGCCGCTCACTGACCCGGTGTATGTCAACCTCCTCGTCTGAAAACCAGTAACATTTCCTACCTCAGAGGGTAGTTGTGAGAACTGAAAGGGTCTATGCATGCAGAGCACCTGGCAGAGAGGCCACACCTCTCAGTAAGCATTAGCGTTGTTATTATTCATCGCTGTCCACCTGGCACAGAGCAGGGGCTCAGTGGACATTTGTCAAAAGAATTAATGATGTGTATTCATTTCCAAAATAGCAGGATAAATTATGATCCGTGGATTCCTGGAATCAGCGACACACAAAGGACAAGAAGCGCAGAATAACACGCTGCATGGGGCAGAAAGGTTTCTGTGACAGGCAGCCTAAGGAGAAGGTGCAGGTGGGGCTCATGCCTGATTACCCAGAAGGGAGTCATGTGCTGGATGCAGAAGGGGAACAGAAGAAGGGCCTACTGACAGCACTTCTGTACTGTGGGACTCTGGATAAGGCCCTTCGCCTCCCTGGCCTTCAGTGTACATTTCTTAAATGAGAATAAATAGCCCCCTTCTCACAGAGTTACTGTGAGGATTAGGTTGGGTGAGCTCAGTGATGCTCTCAGCACACAGCGAGAGGCAGGCTGCCTGCTCTGATTTTTCTATTCTTATTACCGCTCTAGGCGGCAAGGTTATTGCACCCTCGCTTACGGCTCTCATACCTGGCAGGTTCCTTTGAGCTCCGTGATCCAGGATGTCGTGGTTCTGGGTGCCTCTGTCTGCTAGAGAGCGGGAAGCTGGGTAGTTGTCCTGCATGAGTAGAGCCTGTGCCTGCTGAGACCCAGGTCCCTGCTGGGAGCCCATCTGCTGGGTCTGCCAAGGCCAGAGCGATGAAGTGGAAACTGGGAAAGAGTCCCTGGGTCTGAGCTGGATGCCAGCCTGGGCGCTGCCTTTCTGCTTCCCCTGCGTCCCCACAGGCTCTGTCAGCATGCCTCCCCTGTCCTTCCCCCAAGAGCAGCCCCTGGGCCTCTGGCCACTGCTGCCATGGACACGGTCTCCCTCAGAGCCCTTGCCTTCCTTCTCTGACTCCTGCACATTCTTGTTGACAGGGAGCCTGCTGCCCTAGCTGACTTACTCTTCCCCATGAGAGCCTCCCTTTTTCATTCTTTCATTCATTCCTTTGTTCATTTAGATGAAAAACACATTGGAAACCTATCCTATACATGCCAGGTCCTGCTACAGGTGCTGCAGATACGGAATCGAGGAAGACAATGGAGCGAGTCCCTGCCCACATGGAGATTATGTCCTAGTGGGGAAAAGAAATAATGAACAAACAAGCATCTATAGTACAAAGAAAATAATGCAGGAAAGGCCTCTCAGAGAAGATGACGTTTAAGCAGAAGTCTGAGTGTAACGAGGGAGCAGCTACTTGCGTGCCTGGGTAGAGGCTTTTAAGCAAGGAAGCAGTCAGTGTGAAGACCTTGTATTAATAACATACGGGGTGGCGTGTTTGAGGAACAACAAGGCAGCCAGTAGGGTTGGGGTGCAGGAAACGAGAGGGTAACGGGCGAGAGAACTGCATCGATATCAGGGGTCACATAGCATAGGACCTTGAAGGGCTGGGAAGCCGTCGTCACTGGGAGACTCCAGCAGGGAAAGGGGATGTTCTGACTCCGTCTTAAAAGTTTCCCTCTAAGTGCTGTGTGGAGAATCGGCGGTGGGGGCAGGATGCGGGACACGGGCAGAAGCAGGGCTCTTAGTAAGAAGATGGCTGCAGTGACTCAGGTGAGATGAGCTGGCTTGGACCAGCATGATGATGGTGTCGGTGATGACAAGTGGGCGGACTCCAGACTTAATTGGAAGGAACAGCCAATGAGACATGCTGCTCAATAGGAAGTGGAACGTAAGAAAGTGAAATGTCTCGAGAATGACAGCTAAATGGTGATGCCTCTTCCTGAGATGAGGAAGGTAAAGAGCAAGCTGCTTGGATAAAATTCAGAGTTCGGCTCGGACGTGTTGAGTTGGACGTGTCCGTTCTCCAGAAAAGCGGAGGCTTCGAGCAGGTATTCTAACAGTCCTGGAACTCAGGAGAGCTTGAGACTGGAGACGAGAAGCTGAGGTCGGTCGTGTGCAAGGCCAGTGGTCTGAGCGAGACTTTTAGAGAGTGAGCGCAGAGGTCCGAGGACTGAGCTCTACGTCCCCCTGGCATTTAAAAGTTGAGATGAGCAGGAAGATCCAGTACAGAGGCCAAAACCAAGTTTAATAGGAGGAAAACAAGGAAAAAGTAGAATTCTAGAAGCTAAGTGGAGAAAATTTTTTTGAGAATCAGTGTAGTACGCAAGATAATGACCCCTGTGAATATGTTACCCAACCTGTCAAAGAGACATGGCAGGTGTGACTAAGGTCACAGACCTTAAGATGGGTAGATTATCCTGTATTATCTAGGTAGGTCTTAGGAGATGAGAACCTTTCTTTTTTAAAAAATATATTTAAAAATTTTTCAATTACAGTTAGCATATGCTATTGTATTAATTTCAGATATACAACATGGTGATTAGACATTTATTTAATTCACAAGTGATGACCCCGATAAACCTAGTACCCATTCGATGCCATACATAGTTATTACAATATTATTGACTATTCCCTGTGTTATATTTTACACTCCCATGACTATTTCGTAACCGCCAATTTGTACTTCTTGATCCCTTCTCCTTTTTCACTTACCCTCCCAACCCCCTTTCATCTGGCAACCATCAAAATACTCTCTGTCTCTATGAGTTTGTTTCTGTTTTGTTTATTTCGTTCTTTAGATTCCACATGTAAGTGAATCATATGGCATTTGTCTTTCTCTCTCTGACTCTACTCAGCACAATACCCTCTAGGTCCATCCATGTTGTTGCAGATGGCAAAATTTCATTATTTTTTATGGCTGAGTAATAGTCCACTGTATATATGTACCGCCTCTTCTTTATCCCTTCATCTATTTATGGACACCCAGGTTGCCTCCATGTCTTGGCTATTATAAATAATGCTGCAATGAACACGTGGATTCACATGGCCCTTCGAAATAGTGTTTTGGTTTTCTTTGTATAAATATCCAGAAATGGGAACATGTGTCCTTCTTCGTCTCTTATATAGCCTTTGTTTTTAAGTCTATTTTGTCTGGTATAGCAATATTTATTTGTTTGTTTGTTTGTTTGTTTGTTTCCATTTTCATAAAATATCATTGCCCGTTGCTTTACTTTCATTCTGTGTTTGTTTTTCAATCTACAGTGAGTCTCTTTTAGGCAGTTTACGTGAGGGTCTTGTTTTCTTTTCCATTCAGCCACCCTATCTTTTGATTGGAGCATTTAATTCATTTACATTTAAAGTAATTGTTGATTGATAGATATGTAATTATTGCCATTTTATTATTTATTTTTTAATCTCCTCTCCTTCTCCTTCATCTTAAAGAAGTCTTTTTACATAATACTGGCTTGGTGTTGATGAACCACTCTAACTTTTTCTTGCCTGGGAAGCTCTTTATCCATCATTCAATTCTAAATGAGAGCTTCGCTGTATAGAGTAATCTTGTTTGTAGGTCCAATCCCTCTGGTCTGCAAGTTCCTGTTGAGAAATTAGCTGACAGTCTTATGGGAGCTCACTTGTAGGTAAGTGCTTTTCTCTTGCTACTTTTAAGAGTCTCTCTTTGTCTTTAGCCTTTGGCATTTTAACTACGATGTGTCTTAGTGTGGGCCTCTTTGGGTTCATCTTGTTTGTGACTCTGTGCTTCCTGGGCTTGTATGTCTATTTCCTTCACCAGGTTAGGGAAGTTTTCCATCATTTCTTCACATAAGTTTTCAGTCCCTTGCTCTCTCTTCTTTTCTTTTTCTGGCATCTCTATGATGTGAATGTTGACACGCTTGATGTTGTCTCAGAGACTCCTTAAACTATCCTCAACTTTTTGGATTCTTTCTTCCCATTGCTCTTCTGATTGCGTGTTTTCTGCTACCTTATCTTCTAAATGGTCGATTCAATCCTCTGCTTCACCTAATCTACTGATTCCTTTAATGTAGTCTTCATTTCTGACTTTTAAAAAATGTTTTCTATCTCCATTTTTATGTTTTCTATTTCTTTGTTAAAGTTCTCACTGAGTTCATCTACTCCTCCCGTCAGTTCATTGAGCATCCTTATAACCAGTGTTTTGAACTCTGCATCTGGTAGATTGCTTGTCTCATTTTGTTTAGTTCTTTTTCTGGAGCTTTGTTCTGTTCTTTCATTTGAGACATGTTTCCTTGTCTCCCATTTTGGCTTCCACTCTGTGTTTGTTTCTCTGTATTAGGTAGAGCTGCTATGTTTCCCAGTCTTAGTAGAGTGGTCTTATGTAGTAGGTGTCCTGTGGAGCCCAGTGTCACAGTTTTCATGGTCACCTGAGCCAAGTGTTCCAGGCGTGTCCCTTGTATGGGTTGTGTATGCCCTCCTGATTGAGGGCAGTTGAGGGTAGTTGAGCATTGGTTGCTGTTTGCTTGTCAATGGGAGGGACTGACCCTTGGGCTAATTGGTTATGAGGACTGGCTAATGAGAGGCTAACCCAACGGAGGTTTAGTAGGGCTCTGGTGCCTTCTCAGTCTGCTCTTTGGGTTTGTCCTTGGATGCAGCCCTGGGTGGTGCTCCATCTCAGTCCAAAGCAGGTCACCATGTGTGCCAGTCCTGAGGCTCTCTAGGAGGGGCCCCGCCACAGACCAAGTTCAGCTTTTGCCTGTGCCCTGCCTGGGGCCACCTGGCAAGAGTCATTAAGCAATCCATAGGTGGCTGCCACTTGTGCTGGGCTTGAAGGTGCTTCAAGAAGCCAAGCTGCAGACTGAGTACAGCTGCCCCTAATGCTGGGCCTGGGGCTGCTCAACAAGAGGGGGTATGCTAAGGCCAGGTGTTGCTTGTTTGGGTTTTGTAAATCTTTGAGAAATTTTAGGAAACTGCAGCATGAGCCAAGACAGGTTGTTTGTATGGAAAAGCCTCTGGAAGTGGCTTGGGTGAGCCTGCATGTTGGGAGGGGCAGGGTCTCAGTGAATCACCAGGATGGGGCAACCAGAGTTAGCCTGGTTGATGGAGACTCAGATATAGCAGCTACCTGTGACTACACTCAGAGAGTGGGGAGGGCTCAATAAAGAAACAATGTTTCTTGCCAGCACTTCTGTCTGGGAGAAAGCTGCCCTCCAGCCCTTGCTCTGAAGCCAGACAATTCCTCCCTGTATGTCCCTGGTGGCTTTCAAGCTGCTGCCCCAACGCTGGAGCTCAGAGCGAGTGGGTCCATCAGTGGGTAAGTCTGTGCATGGGCCCCTCTAGAAGAATATCTGTGACTTCAGGCCCCCCTCCCACCCCCGTCTCACTCAGCCCCAATCCTTACTGGTTTTCGCAGACAGAAGTTATGGAGACTTCTCTTCCCAGTACTGGAACCATGGGCTGGGAAGTCCAGTGTGGGGCTGGGACCCCTTGCTCCTCTGTGGGGACCTTGGCAGCTGAGATATCCCTCCCGATTCTCAACTACCACATGTGGGTATGAGACCATCCCCTTCCACTTCCTCCTACCAGTCCTGTGGTGGCCTCTTTTGTATGTTCCCAGTTGTAGGACTTATGTTCAGCTAGACTTCAGGCGACTCCCAGTGATGGCGGTTCTGTAGTCTAGTTGTAATTTTGACGTGGTTCTGAGGGGAGGCCAGTACAGCGCTTACCTGCTCCAGCATCTTGACCAGACTCCATTTACACAGAGAATCTTTCTTGGCTGAGGTCAGAGGGAGTCATAACTACAGAAGAATGGTTAGAGGGAGTCATAACTACAGAAATTCAGCGTTGATGGTTTTGAAGATGGAGGAAGGGGGCTATAAACCAAGGAATGTGAACTGTCTTTAAAGTCTCTAGATATTACCTCATGAAAGTGTCTCATCTCAGACTACTCCCCTTTCCAGGTTTGATTCTGTGGTAGCTCAACCCATCCTTCCTGCAACTTCTATTCTGGGGGCTATGAGGTCTCTTGGGTTTCTGTTTTCATGTTTCCCTGAGCGACAAGACTGCATCTATCTTGTTTTACTTTGTGTCTCCCTAGCCCAGCCTAGGTACTGCCATACAGAGTGCATTTAATAAGTATTTTTGTTGAATGATGATAATAGGCCACCTTAATGAGTGCTCAGTATGTACCAGGGGCTGTACTGACCATAGGTGTTATCTCACAGAATCCTGACAGCAGCCAAGTCATTTACTGGGCAAGTAAGGTGAGGTCCAGAGAGATTAAACAATTTGCCCAAAGTCGTATGGCTGGTAAAAGGCAGGGTCTGAACTTCAACCCCAGCAGTTTGACCCAAAAGGCCCCTCTTGCAACATCACACCATATCACCTGTGGCACGTAACAGCTGAGGTGAGTCAACTCCACACGCTAAAGGAACACAGTGGAGTGGAACTGAGGCCTTCTTGGAAGTGACACCTGAGCTCGGCTTTGAAGGATAAGGAAGTCTTAGCCAGTGGAGAAAGGTGGGAAGGGACTTCTACGTAAAGAGGAAAGCATGAGGGAAGGCACTAAGGTGGGAAATGCATGCTGGCTGACAAGAAGCTGTCGGAAGCTGGTTCCATTTACTGTGGCAGGGGGGCATGAAGCAGGGAGAAAGATGAAGGCAAGGAAGGCAATGCTCAGCGAGCAAAAGGCTGGCGGGCTCAGCCGGGGAGCGGAGCCTGAACTTTGCAGGCCGAGGGAATCTCTGAATGAGCCCGGTGAAGACTATGCAGAGTGCCAGGACCTCATGGACAGGGCTGGGGGCCAGATTTAGGCCCAGTGCTAGAGCGGGGAACCAGTAGTACAGCCTCCCAAAGCTGAGCCTGGTCTCTCCAAGTTTACCAAGGATTCAAGTTCATCTTAGAAAAGCAGTGGTCAGGGTCCAAGGCCCAAAGGGGCAGTGTCAGAGAAGGGAGCAGGGGCCAGGCCTCTGTGATACCACAAACAAAGGGAGACAGCAGGCTGAGAGATGGGGACAGCATGTGACACCTGGGCCACAGGCCTGGGCGGCAGCCGTGACAGCCCTGGGGATAATGGCTCCTTTTGTCCTGCACATAAATTCTCCGGGAAAGAAAGGATTCCAGGGCCAGCTTCTGCTGCTTGCACAATGCTGGCCGCCCCGGGCCCCGCCGCGCGGGCCTGCCATGGCGCTCGCGGAGCATTCAGGCCCCTCCACTGTCTCGTTCCTTCCACGCATGCAGCAGCGGGAAGTTGGAGCCGCGTGCCAGACATTCTACAGGGGGCTGGCAGTCTGGGCGGAGGCACGGCCTGAGCCAGGAACTTAGTTTCACAGCCCCAAGGGAACCAAAGGATCTGAAGCTTTACATGACAAAAGTCTCAGAAGGCCTCTGGGCCAGTCCCACCCTCCACGCCCCTTCCTCCCCTTTCAGCCGACTGTAATGGGTACAAGAACATCTCTGGGGGCAGAGAAAGCCAGTTTTAAATCCTGACGTTGCCATTTTGAATGGCAAGCTGTTTAACATCTCTAGCCCCAATTACCCTCTCTGTGAAAAGGACGTATTAATGCCTACTTCATAAGATTGCCCGTAAGAATATGTGAGAAAATGTATGTAATGTGCTTAGCTCCGGACGCAGCCTTCCAGAAGGGCTCAGTGAAGATAGACAGTCAGGTGAGTCACCCAGCCTGTATTTGGATTCCTCCAAGGACAAGGTGCTCACTGCCTGCGTTCCATATTCAGGCCGAGTACTATCTGCCTCTTCTACCTTCATTGGTGCCGAGGGTAAAGAGGAAGGGAGCCCATATTTATTCACATATTATCCTAAATGACTCAGAGAGACTAGGGGCCTTGTCCAGGGCCACATAGAAGAGTGAGCAGGATTTGAACCTGAGTCTGTTCCGCACTCTGCACTATGATACTGCAGAGAACTCTTCTCACATGCGAGAACAGCTCACATGGCCCCCTCAGTGTCTTCTCTGCTCCAGGGAAAACAACCCCTCGGCCTCAGGGGATATGGTTTTGTGTTCCCCACCATCAAGGTCGCTCTCCTCTGGGCATGTTCCAATTTGTCACTGTCCCTCTTAAAAAAAAAAAAAAAAAATCCCCAGGCCCAGTATTCCTGTTGTCTTCTGACCAGTGTGCAGAATAGAAACGCACTCTCACGTCTTCTAGTCTAGGTGTTATGTTTATGCTAATAAGACCGAAGAGGATGTGGCACTTGGGCCATAACATTATGCTGGTGGGTCCCTCATAATGTCCCTGTGCTCTGAACAGTCATTGCAGATCTTCACTGCAGGTAACAGAACTGTTTTCAGCTGGTGTAGGCAGTCAAGCGTATTATATTTGGCAGCTCACAGAATCTCCAGCAGAGCACAAGATTCCTGCTTGGAAGAGACACGGCCAAGAAGAATTCACTAACCACCACGAGCAAGCTCTTCCACTGGCGGCAATGCTACCATCGAATGAGGAGGACCATACTCACACTGCTGATGCTGGCATGGAGCACTGTCTCTAGACCCCCCGAAATCTGGACCTCCCACATGCCGCAGCTCCTTCGCCTCTGTCTCTTCTAACCGAGTCTCCCTGGGCACATTTTGGGAGTTAAATGAGTCAACAATGCACAGCCAGCCTCCCAGAGGGCTCCAGTGATCCTCACCTCCGGGCATTCGTGTCCTTTCGTAGTCCCTCTCATACTGGATAGGGCTGACCTGTGCAACCTGCAGAAATAACGGAGCGTGGCTTTCGAGACCAGGTCATAGAAGACATCGTAACTTCCAGC